>NW_026943042.1:303231-519831 GCF_024139115.2 Armigeres subalbatus
CCAGTCCTGAATAGTAGTAGTAGTAAGGTAGTAGTAGAAATGAAGAGCAAGTGATGGTGCATATTTTCAAATATACTATATTAACAATATGATCACTCTCACGAAATTTTGGCGACACCATATGTGGCGCCAACTCGCGTCGAAAGGATCGATACACACGTAAATCGAACTACCCAAAATATGACGATCGTTTTACACACTTCAAAATGTCATCATGAAAAAATAGGGATGCTTGATGTTTTTGCAAACTTAATCGATTATGTTTAATCGAATGCAAACGGAAAATCAAATGTTGTAGCAGAAGTGGTAGGCATATTTTGTGGAAATGTATAATAAATTTGATATAGCTCGTTGAACTGTATCCGGCGGGACCAAGCGGTGCACCATATCGAAATTGACGCACGCTGAAGCAGTTGGAAAGCTATACTTGGTTGCTGTGGAAGTTTACATTCTTCGGATTATTTACTGCTCTCTGTTTCGCACACATGTTGTTGTTTGCTCATTTGACTGCAACACAAAGACGTCATGATTCTTTGGGAAATTTGACATTAAAGAAGTCAATGAATTGTCTGAGACAAACAGCAAGTTGTCTGCATGGCTTATTATACGTATCTAAAATTATTTGAGATATCCTTTGTCACTATTTAATCCGCATTTATTGTTTTTTTTTTGGTTGAATCTGGTTGAAAGTAAATTTAACAAGATACGTTGAAGAATAGCTTAAATATAACATTTGGAATGCATTTAAATGTATATAGAATGAGGAATTATTCAGCTAAGATTTGACAGTTGGGTAGAAAACCTTATTGAGAATTTTGCGTAAGACGGGTTTTAGAACTAACGAGGTGGATTAAAAATACAAGATGGAAATTGGAAGGTCACATTTTCTGTTTACTCGCTTTTTCCAATAAGCTCAAAAAGAACCCAACGTAGATCGAAAATACTTAAAAGTACTTCTGAGGAATTTGTCAATGAAGATAATAGATTCTAATATCACCATTGTGAGATACCACACTTTCATTAGTAGCCAAATAACGTGAAAACACTGGTTTGGACGATGCTTTTGCTAATATTTATACCATTTGATTATGTGTATTTATTCGCCTGAAAATTCCACAACAGTATGATCTTTAATTAATATTGTAATAACAGATAATAAATTTAAAAACTAAAACTCAATTTAACTGTTATTCGTTTTATTTATTTACTGCGTTAATGTAATATGTTCGAACCATATTTTGTTGTGGTCCGCCACATTGACTTTAATAGTAATTTAATTCAAATATTATCAATTCATATTGAATTGGTGGAAAAATCTTCTCTTCATTATGTCATATGACTTGAAATGTTTTCTACAGAACCATGTCAATCAGAGTAATTCCTTACACTTCCAAGACTCTGTCTTCAAATATGAATTCTACCATCTATGCACAGAGAGAGCATGACCGCTTGCTACAAAAAAATAACAGAGAATATAATCCCTGGGAGAAGAGATAGCAAAGTGCTTGAAGTCGAGTATTACTGGATTCTCTCTGCATTGCACATGTGTTTCTAGCTGGTTTCCTATCAGAAAAACTTATCTTACAATAATTAGTAGGTATACTGAAATCTTCATTATGTTGTTTGAAAAGATTTCTTTTGACAGCCCAAAATGAATTGAATATCATGTTGCAAACGGCCTCTTAAATACGAAATACCAATTATCATATAATAAATGACGTAATCTAAAATTCTAATTGTAGTTATGGTAATATTGATTTGAGTTAGCTTTAATTGAAATGTGTAAATTGTAAATATAGACTGCAAAACATAAAATGTAATTATTTTTCGTCACGCATCTAAAAACAGCTGAAAACCAAATGTATATGTTTGACCATAAAGTTTTCGCACATTTTGCCATTCTTCCATGTGCTTATTTTACGCTTGACTACAAATGACATGCTCTGTCATGCTTTCATCACTTGTCTTATGCAACGTCAATATCAATATCGCTTCACGATATGCTACGAGATAAGCTACGAGCTTATCGAGCTATGCAATTCACGGCAAGAATGATCGTTGAGTAAGTTCTAGAAGGAATTGGACATAGAAGTATAATATTGGTACAGATTTGTCATAAAGTCCATTTTCGTCATTGCAAAAATGGTGTAACTCGTTGACTCGATTTTTCAGCACTCAGTAGTATTTATCCAATCCGGCAAGCTTCGTTCGATAACGTACGACTCCTGCTGAAAAATCATCTTTTGCATCTTGTTGCCCAAACTACTATTTCGATAACTTTTTGTACGTTTATAACGAGTTGTACGAGTTGATATCGAGTTATACGTTTATCCAACCAGGCTTGTCGAGTTGGATAAATACTACGAGTGCTGAATTAGTTTTGCAACAGTTACACGCTTTTTGCATCGACGGAAAATGGGCTCAATATGATAATTTAGATCAACATTTGAAAATGAGCGTAACATGCTTTATTCCTTCTGATTCTTTGTCCACATATAGCTATATATGAGAACGAAGAATCAGAAGGAATACATTTGACTGTTACGCCCTTTTCAAATGTTGGACTAAATCTGTAACAAAAACGGTAAGAACTGATTTACTAAATGATCATTCTTACCAATATCATGTTGCTGAAAAGAACCGTCATATTCCAGTTATCGTACCACAATGCGTAGCTCGACAAGCCATGAAGCGATAGATGAGCTTGTTTGAAAATTCTGATGTCATGGCCATCATTACCAAGCTGATTCAGCAAATGTAGTCATGTAACTACTGATCTGATGTTGGTTTTCATTATAGCATCCAAATGAGTGCTATAATGGATTTTATTACTCTTTTGATTGTAAAGACAAAGATGTACATATTTATGTTTAGATTTTCAATTCTGAAATAAAACCGGTGAAAAATTTGTGTTATATTTTAATTTTCGATAAAGTAAAAGAAAAACAATCTAATTTAGATAAGTCATGAAAGCAATAAAACAGTCACGTAATCTTCATGTGATACACTAGTGCTAGCCGATTTAGTGAAATTGAGTGCCTCGACCTTTGAATCACTTAATTGGTACGTGAATATTGCTTTCTCACCGAAGAATAGACTACCGTGCACATTTGTCGAAGTTGCAAAAGAAATGCTCTCACGTCCAATTGTATAGAAATTAGCGAAAGCACAATCCAAAACCTCATTCTTGCACCTTTATCACACCCCAAAAAGCTCTTTCTTGCAGTGGAGACGTCATCCATATAGGAAAAACTGGTGGAACATATATTTTGGTGGGACAATATTTTTTGCATGGAGTCGAACACGGCGCACAATTCTTCATAGTGCTGTGAAACAAAACACGTTGTTTTCACGTAGATATGATGGAAGATTATTTTGGGTGTAGCTACACCGTCCTGTAAAACCACATTTTAAACCACAAGTTCCGACAGTTTGATAACCCGTTGTTAAGCTTTCGCCATACAAATTGCTAGCTTCCGCGCATATACATATCACCCAGATGCTACACAAAAGCAACGGCATAGTAACGTCTACCATATTGAGGGTAAAATTAAAACATTTTACCACTTGATTTGTGCAGAACGCAACTCATATTTATTCCAACTGTATGTTGTAAATTTTACCATGCAATATCCAGAGAAGAAAGTAATAGATTAAACTGTGTTATTGTCAATTCTACTACGTTCTGCAGTGTTGCACATAGTAAATTTAACTGCGAATTTATATTACGGTTTACGTGGGTGAGGCGGGTATAATTAAAGAGTAAACAAACAGATCTTCAGTAAGATTTTTATTATCGTTTTACGTCATCGTTATTTTTCATAAAACAATTTCTGCAGAATTCATACGACTGCGAAAACGACGCCTAACGTTAGAATTCGAGTGTAATGCTTAATCGAATTCCTTCTGAATTGCGCTCAGCAGAAGACAAACCATTCTATGTGTCCTTCAGTAGTAAGGTCCGGATTCTAGACGCAGCAGCGTCGTAGTTCGTTCGGAGAGTTTTGATCCGAGGAAGCTCGGAAAAGTCTCTTCAACCTTTTCCGTGGATGGTTGCGGAAGTGGTGATAGCAAAACATTTTCCTGCAATAATAATAATTGCAAAACTTCCCATTTTCTTTTGTTATAATATATAAACTTACCTTATGCGGCAGGATTTGTTAGTTTGAAATGATCTTATAAGGAAGGTCCTCGCATATGTTGCAATAAGCAGCAACCTTATCACAAAATATCCTACAAAATCGTTATATTAGATTAATATTTTCAGCCGTTTAATTTGTTAACTTACCAGTATAGTTCATTGCTTGGTTCAGTTTAAACGTCCGAAAACTGATACTCTTTAGATATTTTCTTTCACCCAGCAACTCGTCAACTCTGCCGAGATTGTCAAAGTTCCAATATGGAAGAAGGGAAGTTATTTCGTAAAAACGCTACAGTTGAAACTACTATGCGAATAGTATAAATAGTAAACAAAACATAGTTATGATAACTATAATGTGGTTGTTTTGCAAAATATCATAGTTAGGTTACTAGTTTGATGCATAGTAGAGATAAACATGTTTGTGTAGTTGATTTTACGACACAATTATTATCAGTGTAAGCTGTGGGTAGAAAACCACGCAGCAAGCATTTCCAGTCGGAGCAGCTTATACTTTTACTATTGGCATAATTTGTTTTCTCATATTATCGTAAAACTTTATTAAACGAGGAGAATCGATCATTTGAAGATCGATTTATTCAAAAAAGTATGGCATCCTATACCTTCGAATGTCATCTTTTCAGCTGCATGACTGTCGCCATCGTCGCCATGGATTTGCTAGAATAAACAAGAAGAAAACATGTTTAGATTCCTCTTTGCTCGCTAGATGATGTTGTTATCACGGCAAATGGTTCGCCATTTCGTTGTATGGAAAAGCTCGAAGTGAACATATTGATAATATAATATATTTGATATATGAAAACTCGATTTGCATATACAATCAAGTGAAAGATTTAAGAAAGATGAACGTTTAGAGGTTTTATACACCCAAAACAATTCTGCGTGACATTCTTTGTATTAAGATTTTGTATCAAATCTCGCATTCAAACCAATCAGAGAATGTCATACTTGTTAATACAGCTCATTGCATTTAGCCGGTTTATTTGGCTTCGATCAATACATCCAAACAAATCTCGTTAATTCCTCCTAGAACAAGTATATGCATCGTGTACAGCAATATAACTTTAACCCACACAATCTTCCCGATTCCATTTAGCTTGTTAACGGAAAAGGACACAAATATGCATGGTGCTTATTCCACTCGTACCACTCATTGCTATCCCTGTTACCCGTCCACTTGTGACATCCGCATAGCATGAAACGTGGATTATGATTGCCTTTGGTCGTATCGTTCCTCATCTGGTAAATAGTCCAGATGGTTAGCGCGTCAGTCTAGATGTGCTAAGGGTGGAGGGTCCGGGTTCAATTCCCGTCTTTGACCGATTTTTTTTTTGTATGGTTGCTGAGGTTGTCGAAGTATACAGCATTTCACTCCTCGATGGGGGAGTGTAAAATTAGATTCAATGTAGATACTAACACATAATCGATTCTTATTTTCTCGTGACCGGAGACCTAATGCAAGGGCCTGCAGTTTGCTTAATACAATGTGTGCATATGTCGCAAACTATGGCAAACTGTACGCGAAACTAATGCGAGATTGCAATAAAATGTTGCAATCTCTGGTCGGGTGTACGCTAATTTATCCAAAATGTTTTTTTTTTCTTTCACCACTAGAAATCGTTTGTTACGTTTATTTTAAAATTCACGTTCACGAGTTATCGATATTGATTTAGAGGCTGTCCACAAACCACGTAGACCGAAATTTTACCTTTTCAACCCCCCCCCCCCCGTCCCCCCTAGTAGACTTTCGTAGACTTTTCCGAAACCCCTCCCCCTCTCCTTGAAGTCTACGTAGACTTTTCCAAATTTTACAAAACATCATATGTGTTTGAAAAAATATGGAAATCAACCACGAAAGGAATCAAATTTAATCCTCTGTCCATAGCTCCATAGCTCAAATTTCAAAGCCAAGTAATTTAATTTCTGTTTCATTCGATTCCTCCTAGAGGTGTGCCACTGCTTAAAATATGTCACGCATCTGTCCTATAATTCTGAACGCCTGTTCAAATTTGTTAAAACCGAAGAATTTTCAGAATTTCGAGAAATTTCGAGTTGAAATTCCGAGAATGTCAAGTCTACATTCCAATAAGTTTTGCGTGAAAATTTCGTAAAAATTTCCCAATTGATAACCTTGAAAGCTTCCACGTAATACTCCACATAACTCTCCGTGGAAATTCCTAAGCTTTTCTTGAAAATTTCATGCAATATCCCGATGAATAATCATCCGTTGAAATCCCAAGAATATTCTTCTAAATTCCAAAAGTTTCCCCGTTAAAAAACCGAGTTTTTCTCCGTTATAATGTAGAATTATTTCCCGAGGTAATTTTAAGTTTAATTTGACATTCCGATATATTTCCTGTGTAAATTTAGAATGGTTTCCTACTATATTTTTTTGTTCACCTCGCAATTTTTTTCTTGCAAATTATGGAGAATTTTCGGTTAAAATTTTTGCAAATTTCTCGTAAAAAAATCGTATTAATTTTCATGAAAATTACAAAGGCTTTTTTACAAAAACTGTAAACAATTTTTTTGTTGTGGAAACTCAAACAGTTTTTGGTGGGGAATTCAAATAATTTCTCGTGGAAGTTTTCAACAATTTATTTAAAAATTCCGTAGATTTTCCATCGATAATTCAAAAGAAGAAATTTACGAAGTATTATCTACGGGAGTTTCGAAGAATTTGCTTATATGTCCAAAGCATTCCTCGCAAAAAATCCGAAGAATTTCCGAAATTAAGAAAAAATTTCCGGGGACGACAGAAAATCTCCAGTGGATATTCTGAAGGTTTTCTCATGGAAATTTCTGAGAATCCCCTTTACAAGTTCCAAAAAATATCTTTTGGGCATTCCAAAGACTTTTTCTTGGATATTCCAAAATGCTTCCTTTGTAAATTCAAAAAAAAAATCCGTTGATGTACAACATAATTTAATTTTCATAGTTTCCAAAGAAGTGCCTGCCGACAATAAAAAAATCTAATAGAATTTGCAATAAAATCCAAGTGAAGATTTTGAAATTTTTTCGAAAGTTTTTATAGAATACTTTGGTGAATTTTCCTGCTCAACACAGAAGAATTTCCTGGTGAAATCCATGATTTGTACTTCAGTGAAATTCATTACATTTTTATGGAGAAAAAAAAAACCGGAAAAAAAACTAACGAGTGAACTTCGCAAAAAGCTGCTGTATAAATCGTTAAAAAAAAAGTCTACGTAGACTTTTGGTAAACCCCCCCCGTCCCCCTTCGTAGACTATCGTAGACTATTTCGAAACACCAAGCCCCCCCCCCCCAAGAGTCTACGTGGCTTATGGACAGCCCCTTATTAGCTTTCTCGGCGTGCATCTTCTTCGAAATCAATTTGGACCATTTGAAAAAAGTTCCAAGGAATATGATCATACACAATTAAAATAAATCGCCGAATTCGGTAAAATTTTACCGAAATCTCAACAGCAGAACTGTTCGGTAAATAACTTAACTGATTTTCGGTGATTTTGACAGTTGAGCAATGGAAAAAATTACATTATATGGGATTATATGGGAGAAGCTGAGATTCGGTAGGATTTGAAGAAAATTTTTCTTTTTGGCAAGTCAATGGAAAATGTATCCAAACTTTTCTACAATCCAAGCATGTTTTGGATCATGTACTAATCTAAGTTCGATCATTTAGTTTGCCGATTACTCATACCAGAAGTTAAATTTGGCATTTATCATCTGGAATGAGTTATTGACAAACTACTAATTTATCGAACCGACTAAATCATCGAAAACATCCTTACTATAATCCATAACAAATTACTCTAAGGCAATCAGCGATTTTTGATTTCCTGATAGAATAATATCAGGTATGCAATCAGTATGATATAAAGTGTTAGAGATTATTGGCCCAAGTATGCTGATTTCGGTAATACCAGCTCTGTCACGAGCAGTGATTCGTACAGTACATTTTGCTGCTATTATCATGTAACATTGTTTGTACCGGACAGAATGTTGCACAATATTCTCTGACAATTACAGTGTTGTGGACGCATGCCATTCATGGCAATGAATGTATTACCCGCGAGTCGTTCGTATCATGTGACAATAGTCGTGCCGCTATGATGCTTATAGAAAAAGTAAAATAATAAACAATTTGTTTCGTTTGGCAGCTTTGGGGTTGCACACATATTACGTAAAGGCTTATGGCGAGTGGGGAAAGAACAAAAAATAATTTACAATGAAACAATTTTACATGGAGAATTCACTTACGTACTGAGTGTATCGTCATTTTATATCTCGAGTAAGATTTCTCAAAACAACAAATCCTCAAAAGATGAGACATTTCTTAAATATTCAAGAGCTATTCCTGCTCTGAAAAAGAACGTTTTTACAGATTTAAAAAATCATTTAAATACTTTAATATTTCAGGTATTCGAGCCAGATTTATTTTTAATCTGTTTTTGATTATCTAATCTACAGCTCATTTTACCTCCAAGAAATTTAGATTAATTATCAAGGCGAAATGAATCCAATTTCATTTCTAGCAAATTCAAAGTTTGTATATTAGTTAATGCATTAAAACTATCAATTTCGAAATACTATTGATTTTATCAAATATATCAATTGATTCAACAATACTTCCAATATTGGTACCGTTGCCCTAGCAGAGTGAACTCTGTGGCTTTGAAAAGAAATGAACATATACCAATTTGATGAATGCTGTACGACTTATATTTACTCATATCATGTGTGTTCCGATGGTTTTCTGGTATAGCTAGCGCTTTCCACCCCAGAGGTAAGCAGTTCGAATCTAGGTGAATTCAGTGCAGAACATTTTGCTATTTTTTTTTTATACACAAAAACAGTTTTTTGCCATAACTCCAGATTGCGATGAGCTACTGATCTAATTTTCAAAAGCAAACAATGGGACTGAATTTCGCGTCGACTGCAACTTGTTGCGAGCAAATCGGAAAATGTGAAGTTCAAAAAAGTGTGTCTACAAAATTTGTACACATACACACATACACACACACACATACATACACACATACAGACATTACCTCAATTCGTCGAGCTGAGTCGATCGGTATATAAAAATCGGCCCTCCGGGCCTCCTATCCACATTTTGTTTTTGAAGCAGTATTATAACCTTTACGTACACTTAGTGTACGAGAAATGCAAAAAAAGAATTTTGTATGGTTTATTAAAAGCAAGAGGTGGTTCCGGAAGGATATCCGGATAAATGTCTAAAGACCTCTTTAGAGCATTTTCCGAAGAACTCCCTGGAGGAATGATAAAAGGAGATAATGGTGTGATTTTCTAAGTTATTGTTGGATAGAATTCCTGGTGTGAAAAAAATTTCTGAAGGAATTTCAAGAAATTCTGGAGAAATTTCAGAATTAATTCTCAAACAAATTTCCAAAACAAAACCTTAAAGATTTCGGAAAGATTTTTCAAAGAAATTTCTAAAGAAATTGCTAAAATTATTTCCGAAGGAATTCTTACAGGAATTTACGAAGGAATTTCCAACAGAATTTTCGAAGAAATACCTGTCAGGATTTCCAAAGAAATTCCAAAATTTATCCAAAAATTCTTTCTGAAATAACCCCTTAGAAATTCTAGGAAAATCTTTTTGTTTCAGAGCAATTTTAGCGAATATAATTAAATTCCAGAGAAATTTTTTGATTGCGTGGGTCCATGCCCCATCGTGCTCAGCTCAGCTCTGCCAGTGAATGCCAGCAATGTTTTTGAAAAAGTTGGCAAGCGAAATTTCGTCACGTTTATTTTGGCTGTTCAAATCATTTTTGGAAACTAGTAGGTTTCCATAAGAATGAAAGAAATCTTTTCTAATACCCATTTTAAAATCATGGAAAAAATATGATAGGTATTAGAAGGTACGGCGGAGTGGCCATTATTCCATGTATTCCTAAGCTTGTTGAAGCAATCATCAATAAAAGGATGTTCTACCAAGTAAATCATAGAATAACAGATATACACAGATAAAAATAAGTTGTGATATTAAATTTATTTTCATTTGAACTCAAATGTGTCTGTTCGCACTTTGTCATAACATTTGAAACTTTTTGCCTTTCTCGTATACAAAGTATACGTAAAGGCTATATGTTCGCTCCAAAAACGAACTTTTTATAGGAGTCCCAGAGACCCATAGTGTTATATACCGATCGACTCAGCTCGACGAATTGAAGTGATGTCTGTGTGTATGTGTGTGTGTATGTGTGTGTGTATGTGTGTGTATGTGTTTTTTTCTTCCTAAACAATGGAGGGGGAATCTGCTCAACAGACATCCTGGGTTGACCAGGAAGTGCTGGGTTAGGGGCCACCTCCAATGAGGGAAAACAGGACTGCATCCCCGACTAGCTAAACCGTTTCCATTGCCGCCAAGCCCATCGTCCCTTCGGTACAACCAGAAAGTAATGCTTCAAAGGGGGCCAGTGCATAACGCACCCTTGAGGTTGGCTGCGTGTCCTTGCAGCATCGAACATCGTGACTCGCTTTTTAGAAGAACACCATGGTATCGTGCCAGCGCATTGCCGGCTTTCCATGTGGCCTTAGCACGCCCTATGTCCTCGGAAGGTGTGAAGGGTCGACCTCGCGCCTGCTTCCCTCTGCACGACTGGAATCATGAATGATGATGCCGCGTGCACCCCAAATTGACCTCTCTGCGATAGGGCCTATTCGCCAACACATAGAGGGACTTGCCGACGCGGTGCCTACGCCTGCCCCAGCCTTGATGAGGACCCCTTTCGGTCCTCGGGCCTTGAACCCGCCCGGTTGACCGACGCCGCGAAAGCAACGATATCATGTTCGATAAGAGGATCGAGTTCGACCACAGGGCACCGGTATGACCCAGGAAGCCAACTCCGAACCCTTGAACCACCTCTTTTTTGCGCTTGAACTAGCCATTCCTCGAGTCCACGCGCCACCTTATGTGTAGCTCCGAGAAGATTTGGACGATAGCCGATAAAACGGCATTCCAGCCAACTTCATCTTTACACATCCTCCGGACTAGGTTGTCCGGGGTAGTGTCCAGACCACATGTGGCAAGCATGTGGTCACGCATTGTGCGAAAACGCGGGCACACGAACAACACGTGTTCCGCCGTTTCCTCTAAACCAACGCACACCGGACACTCGGGCGAGGCCGAGTGTCCGAACCGGTGTAGGTAATGTCTGAAGCAACCATGGCCTGTAAGGACCCGGGTCAGGTGGAAAGTGATTTCCCCATGGCGCCTCTTGACCCACGTACCTATCTCCGGTATCAACCTATGTGTCCATCTACCCTTAGTGGAACTGTCCCACGCACGCTGCCATTTGACCATTGAGGCCAACCTGACAGTCCTACGGATGTCTCTCATGCCGCGCATTTCGAAGCACTCTATGTCTTCACCGATAACGATGTCAATAGGCATCATACCGGTGATGACGCAAAGTACATCGTGCGACACGGTACGGTACGCGCTCACAACTCTTAGGCACATGAGCCTATACGTACTTTCTAACTTCGTTCTGTAGCAGGTAATACACAGGGCCGTGCCCAAGCTGGCCCCCCATACCTCAGTATGGACAGAGCAACGCTAGCCAGAAGCTTGCGCTTGCTGGCATAAACCGCAGAGCTATTGGACATCATCCGGGACAATGCCGCTATTAAGGGTAACACACTTTTTCCTAACGAAACGAAACGAAACGAAAATTAAAATGTCTATGTTAATTCGAAACGAACCGAAACGAAATATAGATTTACTTTCGAGACTTCGAAACGATACGAAATCAGGGTCTATTTAATTCGAAATTGTTCGAAACGAAACGAAATTTTAATTTTTTTCCGCGGAATTTTTATAAAATTAGTTTTCAATGTGTACAGAATTTCGATTTCACTTTTCAAAGTCAAATAACTGTTTTGCGACCAATAGAGTTATAATAAGAGGAGAAGTATAGTCTGTGATAAATCTTCTCGTTCCCGTTTATATACTATTGGTGTTAAGGCAATACCACAGCATTAGTGCCGCTTTCAAAGCAAAACATCGTGGAGGTACTCCCGATTCTGATCAATCTGTTCAGTTTTATATTAGTAAGTATATAAAAATATCTAATTATTCACTTGTCATAAGACAAGTGATGAGCTTCTCCACACAAAAAAATCATGTTAATAGAGATTAAAAAAAAAACTTGTCATAAGACGAGTTTGTTCAATCCCATTGAATTCCACCAATAATTGAACCTTAACAGATACGTCAAGTACAACTTGTCGAGTCAAGTACGAGACACTGAAGACGGCCTTACCGTTGAGGTCGAAATACGTATCTGTCAAGGTACAATTATTGGTGGAATTCAATGGGATTGTACAAACTCGTCTTATGACAAGTGAACACATTCCACTAAAAAGCTCAAAATAATTTTCTTAACAAAATGTGATTATTCTTCATATTGACTTATCAGCGTGATTGTATGGTATTGAGCCAACTCGAAATTAGAAAATCAATGCATTGATTTTATTTGTTATCCAGTGAGTACTCCGCCGTGCGTATACGCAGATAGAGAATTGGTAATAGCTTACATTTGCTCACTAGAGAATCTTGTGAACCTTTATAAAATGCACAAAAATATGTATTTCAGATTGTATTTCACAAATGTGACCGCAAAATTTTTACGGCAGCAGTTTGCCAGATGTGAAATATTTTTCTTCCTCATACAAAAGTTGTCCTTCCAAGTCCTTCCAAATTCAAACCATTTATAGGAGACTCGTCCCATAGTCTTATATACAATCAGCTCGACGAACTGAGCTATTGTCTGTTTGTCCTTGTATATATGTGACCTTGAATATGTCCTTGTATGTGTGCATATGAGTAATGCAAAAATTGTTGCCAAATTTCCATCATCAACCGACTTCAATTAAGTGCAAGAATCAGCTGTTATGTTCAGTATGAGCTGAAAGCAATCATGAGTAAAGAACTCAGCAATTTTAATGATCATCCATCCCCTTCTGGATTTGTGTTTTTGCAAATTTCATGCAAAGATCTAGAAATTCCCACGATTTTGCAATGTTCCGTAATTGTGCAAATAGTCAAGGAAGAGCTTAGCTTGGTTTACTGTACAAATCGTAGTTGCTAATCATTATTGGTCGAGAAACAGCAAATATGCACTGCTCACCAATTCTCGGGTACTTATTCAAAAGGACGTATGTGATTTTGTAAACAAAGATTCAAACGTCGTTTTGTCAAATCTTATGGCACTCCCACGCAAACCAACACCACCAACAGGTAGCCGAAGGCTTCCCCTACCTGTTTGTGGTAATGGTTTGCGTGGGAGTGCTATCAGATTGGACAAATCGACGTTTGAATCTTTGTTTACAAAATCACATACGTCCTTTTGAATAAGTACCCGAGAATTGAATACACCCAATATTTATTTTACACGGTTGGAATTCTTTGATTCCTCGGTTAAACTAAACTTTCACAACTTTTTAAATACCAGCTGCATTTTCTTTCATTCAAGTTGTAATTTTTTTTAATAGGGTTCACTCATAGTTTCATTGACGCTAAAGGTCGTAATCGAGTAAAAAAACCGTGTAAAAAAGAACTGGGTGTAATCTACTCTAGATAAAAAAAAGTTATTCACTTGCTTCGGAGTTTCCAATTCATGACCAATAATGATGTCAGTCATGTGCTTACAGTCAATTTATCCCTTAGGGCCTTCTTAACTCTTAAGCGGTGCTTACCCATGTCCTTAAACCTGGTTTGAGACTTCAAAGGGGCCCTTGGAATCCACGACACGACTTACATCTTTGACAAAGTTATACTAATCTGATTCATATCTGGTTACATTAACACAAATAGGACAGAATAGTTAAAGATACTTTTCGTTTTCTGTTAGATATTTCTAACGAAATATTGAAGACGTTTTATAGAGAAAAAAAACTAAATACGTACTTCTCAACTCAGAACGGGTTATGCTGTAAGCATCTCAAATACCCATGCGAGCAAAGTCATAGGATTGCCAATCCGGAGATGATGATCTCGATTCTTGGTCTGGTCAAGGATGTTTTCGGGTTGAAAACTTTCTCGACACCCTGGGCATATCCATTGTCTTGCCACACAAGATACATACTCATGCAATGGCGGACATAGAAACGTTTTCAATTATTAACTGAGGAAGTGCTAATAGAATACTAAGTTGAAAAGCAGGTCAAGTTGCAGTTGCAATGTAGAACCATTGAAGAAAACGAAGTAAGCGTTAATAGACAAATTTGTATAACATAAAGTTTTGAAAATAATTTTATGATTTAGAACCGTTGTGTTTCAAAACTCTGTACTGAGCTCTGGCAGGGATGGGAAAAATCAAATTTTCGAAAAATCGAGGATGAACAAATTCACCCGCGATCCCACTTTTAAATTATCAAGTGATAAAAATTCGCCAACGATTAAGAATCGTTTGAAAATCGTATCTTGATTTGAAGCATTTATCGTTACATTTTGAACTCTCTTTCCTAACTAGGGGGAATGACGCCTTTGGCAGGTTTTGTTCTATTATTGGCAGGGTTTTTTTTATGACTGACTAGGCTCAAATTTGGCCTAAACATTCTTTGCATTTCAAAGAATATTGTGGCCAAATTTCATAAAATTTGGTCGACAAAAACCCCCTGCCAATAATAGAACAAAACCTGCCAAAGCCGTCTTTCCCCCTACCATAAAACCATAACGCCGTATAGAAAATATAACGGGACTGTTGACAATCAGCTGATATTAGTGAAGATTAATGTTTGAATAAAAATTTTGTGTTTATTATCGTTTGCGTACAAAATTTGAGAAGTTGTCGCCAGCGACAACTCGCCTACTGTTTTCACGTGAAAAGTTTTCACATGAAAATTGCAATCATTATCGTCTGATAATGATTCAGCACAACACTGCTCTCAGGTACGCTCAATATTAGAGTTTGTATCTGCTGTTTGGAATCTCTACCAGGCTGTATGGAGTGAGCGGTTCCAAGCTGTCCGAAGAAGATACGTCAGATATGCTTTGCGTCACCTTCCATGGAATGACCCGTTGAACTTGCCTGCTTACGCTGATCGCTGTCGGGTTGGATATTCTAGCCAAACGGAGGAATGTGGCTCAGTGTGTTTTAATTGCTAAGCTTTTATCATCTGAATACGATGCTCCTGAGTTGCTGTCGAGGACCTGTCCTGTCCTGTCCGAACGTTTAGAGCGCGAGCGCTGCTACACGAGGAGCCACAAGCTACCAACTATGCTGCAAACAGTTCCATTGTCGTCATGATCCAACGCTTTAACGAAGTGTCCGATGAATTTGATGTTTTTATTGTTTGACTACCATTAGATTTAAGAATTTCATGTAGACAACATAGTCCGATGAACAAAAGAAATACAAAAAGAAAGAAATGTTTAGCAGCGCAGCCAAAATTTTTGATAATATAAAGTATGGTTTGAGTTTAAATTTGTTTCGAAATTTCGCGGAATTCCGTTAAGTTTCGTGAGAAGCTAGTTTTTCCTAGCGAAATTTTTGTAATTTTTCGAAACGAAACGAAATAAAGAAATCAGATTTCGCCATGCTCAAATTCCGCGAAATTCCGCGGAATTTCGTTTCGAACGACCTGAAACGAAATTTTTCGAAATACCGCATATGCTTAGCCGCTATAGCTGTGAAGGCACGCTTGCAGGCGTAATTGACGTGGCTACCAAAGGTGAGCTTATCGTCGATCATTACCCCCAAGAGTTTGATGGAGCGTTCAGAGGTGACCGTGCAGTTGCCTGCCCTTATCACTGCTTGTTGCTCCGACTTTCGGTTGTTAACAATAACCACCTCAGTCTTGTGGTGAGCCAGTTCTAACTTCCTGGAACTCATCCACTCCTCCACAATTGCGATCGAGTGGGCTGCAGTCAATTCCACCTCTTCGATCGATTCGCCGTAGACCTCTAGCGTAATATCGTCAGCGAAGCCGACGATTGCCACGCCCACCGGGAACTTCAATCTCAAGACACCGTCGTACATGACGTTCCATAACACCGGACCCAGTATGGAACCTTGCGGAACACCTGAGGTTATGTCAACGCACTTCCGACCCGCTTCCGTGTCGTATACCAGTACTCGGAAGTAGCTTCCGAGAATCTTGTACAGGTTCTCGGGAATTCCAAGACGCAGGAGCGCATCTGCAATAGCTGCCTAACTGGCACTATTGAAAGCATTCCTCACGTCGAGAGTCACTACTGCACAATAGCGAACTCCCCTCCTCTTACGCTGGATAGCTATCTCCGCGGATTTGGTAACCGACAAGATAGCGTCTACGGTCGACTTACCCTTTCGGAAGCCAAACTGGTTACTCGATAGACCATCCGCACCCTCCGTGCGTATCAACAACCTGTTGAGGATGATCTTCTCGAGCACCTTCCCCGCCGTATCAAGCAGGCATATTGGTCTATATGCCGATGGATCCCCCGGTGGTTTTCCCGCTTTTGGCAATAGGACCAAGCTCTGCCTTTTCCATGCTTCAGGGAAGACTCCCTCGTCCAGGCATCTCTGCATAGCAGATCTGAACATCTCGGGAGCCTCGGCAATGGCCGCTTTGATGGCCAGGTTCGGAATACCATCCGGTCCTGGCGCCTTACCTACACTAAGGGACTGTGCAATCCCCGCAAGTTCCGCCACCGTTACTCTTCCCTCGTCGGCCACCCTGGCCCGTGGCAGCTCCACAAAGGGAGGCCAGGGACTTGGGTCGTGACGTGGGAAGAGCCCCGCGATGATCCTCTCCAGCATCTCTGGAGACCGCTCTGTAGGGGCCATCGCCTCACGTGTCGTGGCCATTACGACCCTATAGGCGTCACCCCATGGATTCGCGTTGGCACTTTGACACAGGCCCTCGAAGCAGGCTTTTTTGCTTGATCTAATCTCAGTCTTCAGAGCGGCTCTAGCAGCCACGAACGCCACCCGTCGTTCAACACGCTCCTCTTCTGTGCGTGCTCGCTGCATCCACCTCCTTGCCCGTAGGCAGGCGCGGCGCAGGTTCGCAATTGCTTGAGTCCACCAGTAAGCCGGTGGTCTCCCATTCCTAGGGTGGACTTTCCTAGGCATGGTGGCATCGCATGCACGCGAGAGTACTGTTACCAGCTGCTCACCGCTCAGACCGAGAGTATTGTGCTCGCGGCGGGGCGCTTCCTTAAACACCTCGTCGTCGAAGTATGATGTCTTCCACATACGATGACTAGGCCTCGCCCCTCCCGAGCAGCACAATTCAGACAAAAATGGTTGCAGCAACTTGGTTGTGACTGAATCCGGTCACATATGAGTTGCAGTAACTTCTGTGAAATTTGTGTGCTGCTAGGGCTTCTTCCGTCCGCTGAATGCTGGTCGTATAGTCGATACTGTAGCGAACCGCCAGGTGGTCGCTGTGAGTGTAGCCATCATCTACCCTCCAGTTCGAACTACTCGTTTATCCAAGGCTCCAGAACGTAACGTCGATAATCGACTCGGCACCGTTCCAGCTGTAGGTATTTTTAGTAGCGACATTAGCCAAGTCCACATCCAACATGGCCAGTGATTCCAGCAGGATCTGCCCCCGTTGATTCGTGGATCGGCTTCCCCCCATTCCACGGCCCAAGCGTTGAAGTCCCCCGCTATCACCACCGGCCTACGCCCCATCAAGTTAGCCGTCAAACAATCTAGCATTCGACCGAACTGCTCAATCGACCATCGAAGAGGCGCATAGCAGCTGCAGAAGAAGACCCCGTTGATTTTGGCAATGACGAAGCCCTCGTGTGTCGAAGACACCAACTCTTGAACTGGGTATTCCCCGTTGTCCATATCGCCGCCATTTTAGACCCATCGGTGACCCAATTACCGTTCCTGGCGGGTACCCGGTAAGGATCTGCTATGATGGCGATATCCGTCCCCCATTCAGCAACTGTCTGACACAGCAGTTGCTGGGCTGCATCACAGTGGTTCAGGTTTAGCTGCGTTACCTGCACTATGATTTTGCAGCACGCTTAAACGCCGGGCACTTCGAACCCCCCATGGGGTGCTTGCTGTTCGCAGCTTTGCTGGAACAGATCAAACAGTTGGGAGGGTTCGTGCAGCATTGTGCCTTATGTCCCTCCAATCCGCAGCGTCGACAGAGCTTGCTTCTGTCAGGTCCTTTGCAGTCCCATTGCTTGTGCCCCGTGTGTGTGTGTGTATGTGTGTGTGTATGTGTGTGCGCAAAATAATCTCACTAATTTTTCAGGCACTTATCCTTAACCGATTTGCTCGCAACAAGTTTCATTCGACGTAGAATCTTGTCCCATTATTTCGTATTGAAAATTGGCCCAATCGGACTATGGGCTTCGGAATTATGGCCAAAATATATTTATTTATAAGAAAAAATTTCATTCACTTTTTAGGCACTTACTCTTAGCTGGTTTACTCGCAACAAGTTTCATTCGACTAGAATCTTGCCCAATTGTTTCGTATTGAAAATTGGTCCAATCGGACTATGGGTTTCGAAGTTATGGCCAAAATTCATTTTTTTACATAAGAACACGTACAAAATTCTCACTCATTTTTCAGGCACTTATCTTTAACGGATTTTCTCGCAACAAGTTGCATTCGACGCGGAGTCTTGTCCCATTGTTTCGTATTGAAAATTGGCGGAATCGGACTATGGAGTTATGGCCAAAATACATTTTTCAAAATCTCACTCATTTTAGTCACATATGTACCCTCAGCCGATTTGCTCGCAAGAAGTTGCATTCGATGCAGAATCCGGCCCCATTGTTTCCTGTTGAAAATTGGCCGGATCGGATTATAGACTCAGAAGTTATGCTCAAAATACTTTTTTTCACCAAAAGTGCGTAGAAATTACTCACTCGAAAGAAACGAGAAAAGCACCATCACCGTTAGGTGGATTAATCTGGGTTTTCTTATATGTTTACATTACCATCTATTATTACAACAGTGTTGAAAACCATGGTTTTTGGGTAGAAAACTCATCTTACGAATGTGGTTTTTTATCTGTCAAAAACGATTTTGGACCTGGTTCAAAATCAGACCAGTTCCAAAAAATAGACCAGAAAACTGTTATAGAAAAAAATTTGGAATACTGCTGCGAGCTCAGTTTTTTACATTGGTCCAATGTTTGGTCTAAATCGATGATTTGTTGCCCTAACAGCTGCTGGGAAAATTAATGTTTCAGATTCATATTCAAACTGACAGTCCCGAACGATTTGAATCACTGCTAATTTTACTCTGAGAGGATTCAATTTCCACCATGCAGCGTTGGAAGTTTTCTTGCTGCATCACAGACAAACAGACATGATGCTGGTTAGAGTGACCACCACCTGTGGCGTGCAAGTTGATTTAGTTCCAGTTTAACGATTAATCTCTATCGCTATCTAGTTCATGTTACTTTCTTCAAAGAACATAACGCTCACTAGAAGCATTTAATGTGCGTACTGGCTTCTTGTTAAACATTTTTTTGTTGATAATATTTTCAACAGTTAACAGCACCACGCATCGATCCACGATAAAGCCATCGCGAGATGAGTGATCGAAACATTTCTTCCAAGATCATCAATTTTTATCATCTTGGAAGTCAAAGCACGAAATAACCGTTTTAAAAAAGTAATCTGAAGCTTCGAGAATAGATCAACGAATTTATTCGTTAGCAATGAAAATTCCACCTCGTCCATCGGTTTAGACGAACAGCGTCGAATGTAAAGCAACCATTTAATAATCAATAAAAATTATATAATTTATGTCCTACGCTTTGCCTTCGCCCAAGAGGAAGCCAGCAATGGTCTTCAGCACGCATTGTATGCAAAACAGCTCGAACATTGTACGTACTCCTCTTCTGGTCAGTTGGCAATGCTGAAGAAGATTGGAAATTTGATTTTTCAATTCCACACCAGCAGCACGCGATAGAAGGTTAAAGTCCTCCCGTGGCGTGGTCAAATTTGTCATAAACTGAACTTTCTGGCACCCAGCTCAGAGCGCGAGCGCGCGCGTTTGTTATAGATTCGCCAGCACCTATCCAGTGGCGTCAGTTTACTACTATTATAATTTTTGGCACAAAAATATCATGCTGGTTGGCTCCGAACGCGATGTCGCCACACGGTCGAATGTGCCCTGGACGAGCACGGAATCGATAAGGAGTGTGGAACCTGGGTGCGGCTTGTGCCACTTGACTGCGTCAAATAGCTGGCCGGTCAGTAGCGCCCGAGCAGGCGCACTACTGGGCTAAATTGAGTCTTCGAAGAGCCAAATTAAGGTCATTGCGTCAGCGATCGAAGAGAGTTGCTCCGAGTGTGTGCATGTGCGCAGGCCATGTCGTCTGTCATCTCGAGAAGAAGACATGACTTGATGGCTAATTGTCTGATCGAAGATTGGATTTTTTTTTTCGTGAAGCATCCTCTGCCATACACTTCTGCTTGTTCGGCAATCATGCACGATGGGTGCACAACGATCGGGCCCTCCTGGGGGTCAACCATTTATCAAAGTCCAAATATTTGCTGATCTGAGGTTTTTTATTGTTGGCGTTCGACAATGAGGACATTACAGAGTGAAGTTGTTCGACTTGTGGTGAGATATTCGCTGCCGATCGATGGCTACTTGAATAAGCAGTCTTTAGCAGATAAAGAAATTTTATCATTGAGTCACTCGTGAAAAAACAAATGAACGCTCGGAAGATAATAAAGCTTCCAAGGACTACGCAGCTACTTTCTCAAGAAGGACATAAATGATTGCCATAGTTCCGAAGATCGTACATGCCTAGTACACCTTGTCAAATATATTCTTATTCAAATCGCAAACGGCATGCATGTATAATTCCGACTTTAAACTGGACCAAAAGTAGACACTTTATGCTCGTTCAAGAGGGTTGCATCTGGTGAACTGGGAGGCAATTCACAAGTTTTGGATCAACTCGTTGTATAAAAAGTCGTCCACCCTTCTGAAACACGAAATCTTCCTTTCCGTGCATTTTTCTTAGCTTGGCATTATGGCATTATGTAAAACTTTATGGCATTATGACATTATGTAAATATATCAAACACTAATCTGAAGAATTTTGTTCATTGAATATTACACGAGATTCCATTTGCTAACTATTTAATAAATTTTTCGTGATCAATCGTTAAACTGGATCTAAATCAACTATAATTGGGTCATATTGCTTAAGAACAAAGATTTAGTCCGCAGTCCTGCATATGATCAAGCCTTAGTGTACAACTTCAATCGGTGGTAACATGACTTTTATTAAACGTAATCTGCCCATTTGTTGTAACAAAGCTGTTCCCTTCATAATTTAAAATCATCGCATGGATTTTTCGCAAACAAACTTAACTTTGCCTGCAGATTCCACTACAAGACAAAATCGGTTTTGCTCACGTTTTTTCCGCTACTTGAGGTGAGAATTCCGTTCCATTTCAGACCCCGTACCGCCTTGGATGGACTCTACCTTTTGCGCTAGAACATGGCATGCGAAGGAAAAAAAATCAACCAGGACAAATGGCATTCATAAAAACTGAAACGAACAGAATCGGGTGCTTATCTCCCGTTTAACTAAACAATGCTGACCTCCTGCTGGGTTCTTCGTTTGGCCCAGCACCATCGACGTTCTCGCCCGGTCGTTCAACGGAAAGTGTTTGCCACACCAACTAACTGCAGCAGCGTACGGCAGCCGTTGTGAAATTGATTTTCTGGTCGGTGATGTGGCATTCCTTTTGCCGATTTTCAGGAAGCCATTTGACGATGTTTTGATTGCATTTGGGTTACAAGAACTGAGCAAATTCTCCATATGTTGCACCGTGCGCCCGTTGTGCGGCTCCATGCAGTTTCCAGTTTGCGATTCTCCCCGAGGAATTGCGCCCTTGCGAAATAGGTTTGCCTTTTTGCCTTTCTCAGCTGTTGAATTGTCAATGGATGCTAATTCTTTGATTGATCGATTTCACTCACTGAACCGGAGCGGTTTCATTAAAGGGAATTAGCTGTGATTGATTAGCTTCTTCAGTTAGCCCTGACTTCAACTGGAGTATGAGAAAATTTATCAATTTATTGTGGAATAATATCAAATTATCGGAGGCATTTTTGGATCGAGTAAAAACTGATTTCGTGAGGGTCGCATCTATTCTTTTTTCGGAGAAATCGTAACAATGATTCCGAAGATAAAATATTGATTCTTCCAACCACACAATCATTAATTTCAAAGGAAAAATGGGCAAACAAACAGAGATCCTTGCCCTACTTCTACTTCAGCTCGAAAAAGGCCGTATTTTCAATCGTAAACGGAGCAAGGGACGTGTCGTTAGCCGTTTGATCGACCCGGAGATACTTCTTCTCGAGCCGGGCAGGGGACAGCTGTGTGGGGTCCCACCATGGAAACGGACAGATAGTGTCAATAAATTAGGTGAAGCACCCGATCTTTTTCTGGGTGTCTCTGAAGGAGATCAAAATCTTCTCCGATGTTTGTTTACCGAGCACTCGATGTTGCCTGTTAGTCTGTTGGTTTTGTTCACTTCTGTGTTTGCCAGGGTCACTCGTTGACTGTGTGGAGTGGTGCAGGTGTGTTGCTGGAATTGGATCGAGGTTAAAAGGGTAACCTTGTCTTCGGAATTAGGTTCTGTGTATAACACAGTGCAGCATCGTTCAGTTTATGGTTTACGGATTGGACTGTGTTTGATTTTGGGGTCCTTTAGCGCTTTTGTTCACCTTCACACACATTTTACTGAAATTCTATTACATTGAGCACATTATATTCTGTATTGGATTAAACTTTCGGAATCATTTCCATAATTTGCGATTCTGGACTTCTCGAAAACTTTCCTGATATGAATGTGGTAAGCACGTTTTCTATCTTACAGACTGGAATCATTGAATTAAGTTCATCTAACAATTTTTTATATGGAGGTATCGTACCGTGTTTTTCCTCTCGAAAAATTGTGGAAAATAGTCCGTGCATAAATTCCAGCTATAATATTCAGAAGCTGGTATGAATCCCAGTAATATATCTGTAATTGTGTGTAAGGAACTTTTGAGGTACTGTAGTAAGGAAAAAAAATCAAAACATTACGTACTACTATGTTTTGATGTACTTGAAGTCTACATGAAATCTATAATTTAAAACCTATAATAAAATTTATGAGAATTCAATGATTGACTATCTATAAGCATTAAGCATACATCGCGCCTCGTACGACGGAAGTAGGAATGTTTTCCACCCTAAATTGTGTAAGGCATATAAAAGAAATTGCTTTTGAATTGATTCTAAAGTGATTCTGAAAGTGATCAAATCACATTTCTTGACATTAATTTGTAGTAAGCTTTTGTTATACCAGTTATCGAATATGCGTATTTCGTACTCATCAAATGTGGAACAAGTAACACTTTTGTCTTAGATAACTTCGATAGAATGCTTGAACTGTCTTGTCGTTCAAGATTCCTCGGAGTTTATCTCAACTACATATCAACAGATCTTTGTCTTCCGTGTTATAATCCACCTCGAGCAATGGTTCAAAGGGGGGCCAATGCACAACGCATCCTCGAGGTTAGCTGCGTGTCCTTGCAGCACCGAACATCGTAACTCGCTTTTTTAGAAGAACACCATGGTATCGTGCCAGCGCGTTGCCGGCTTTCCAGGTGGCCTTACCACGCCCTATGTCCTCGGAAGGTGGGAAGGGTCGACTTCGCGCCTGCTTCCCTCTGCACGACTGGTATCAAGAATGATGATGCCGCGTGCACCCCAAATTGACCTTTCTGCGATAGGGTCTATTCGCCAGCACACAGAGGGACTTGCCAACGCGGTGCCTACGCCTGCCCCAACCTTGACGAGGACCCCTTTCCTTCCTCGGGCTCGGAACCCGCCCGGTTGACCCACGCCGCGAAAGCGACGATACCATGTTGTTCTTCGCGCGGCCACTTGTTCGATAAAAGGATCGAGTTCAACCACAGAGCATGACCACCGGTATGACCCATGAAGCCGACTCCGATCCCTTGGACCACCTCTTATTTGCGCCTGAACTAGCGATCCTTGAGTCCACGCGCCACCTTCTGTGTAGCTCCGAGACGATTTGGGCGATAGCCGATAAAACGGCGTTCCAGCCAACTTCATCTTTACACATCCTCCGAACTAGGTTGTCCGGGGTAGTGTCCAGACCACATGTGGCATTGTGGCAAGCATGTGGTGTCGCATTGCGCGAAAACGTGAGCACACGAACAACACGTGTTCCGCCGTTTCCTTTAAACCTGCGCACACCAAACACTCGGGCGAGGCCGAGCAAGCCAGCTGCGTTACCTGCACTGTGATTTTGCAGCACGCTTAAACGCCGGGCACTTCGAACCCCCATGGGGTGCTTGCTGTTCACAGCTTTGCTGGAACAAATCAAACAATTGGGAGGGTTCGTGCAGCATTGTGCCTTATGTCCCTCCAATCCGCAGCGTCGGCAGAGATTGCTTCTGTCAGGGCCTTTGCAGTCCCATTGCTTGTGCCCCGGTTCCAGGCACTTGAAGCAAACTTCGGGTTGCTCGTATATGCCCACAGGGCTCACCGACCATCCCACATTGACGCTCCCTAACTTGACTACCTTGGAGGCGTCCGCTGCAGATAGCCGAACCAATGCTACCTGCGTCCCTGCCAGACCTTTCCGTAGCCGAATGGCTGCGGTGGGCGTCTCCACTTCACACTGTCGCCGCAGTGCCGTGACGAGCTCTTCGACTTCGATGATCTCGTCCAGGTCTTTAACCCTTAGATTCACCTCCGTCGTGAGTGCCCTCACCTTGACCGTCTCGCCTAGGCCTTCCTCCGCCAACTTCTTGTAGGCGGCGCCCTTTTGCGAGACGCCCCTCTTCAGCTCGAGGATCATCTCGCCCATCCGGGTACGTCTTATTCGACGTACGTCGCAGCGTGCCGAGTTCTGCACCGAGAGCTTGACGTCACCCTCATCGCCTTCAAGACGTCCGAGTACTTAGCCTCGTCCGTCGTGATGACTAGGGCATCACCCCTGGAGCGATTGGCGCCTACCCTAGACTTCTTGCTACCCTCATTCGCCTGGGCCATCTTTTCGGCCCTTGACGTCTTTGGTTTCCTCTTGTTCTTGACCAGCGTCCAGGAGGCGTCATCCCCCTTCTATTTCCCTGGTCTGGTGCGGCTGAGAGCTCTGCCGTAACCCCTTACCACCGTCTTTCTTGGGTGGACGGACGTTTCCAGGTCCTTCCTCCCCCGGTTTTGGGGGCCGGGGTTCAGCTTCCCAGCCCCACTACCCTTGTTCGGGGTTAGAACCCTCCGCGTTTTGGAGCGGCCCCCAGGGAGCTCACCCCTAAGAGACTGTTTCCCCCTTTTTGTGTCTGCTCCGTTGGAGCAGTCACCCCCGACGTACCCGCAAATAGTTGAGCCTCAGTCTGGGTAGACTTTGGTACCACCGTCTTCGCTGGCACGCCTTCGGTCGATTCGACCTTGCCCAAGTCCGCGAATCCTTGGGCCTCAGTCTGGGTAGACCTCGACTCCACGGATTTCACGGGTTTACACTTGGCCGTCCCGACCGCCCTCTACAGCTTGGCGTCCAGCATCGACTTTCGAAGTTTTTACAAGCTCCTCTTGAGGTCCTTACTGATATTATGCTTCGATGACGTAAAGTCGATGATGGCGTACAGCTGTTCCGTCGCCACCTCGAAGGCCGAAAGCCCATCGCCGACTATTGCCTCTGGCCTCCTAGGCGGAGACCTGAACAACTCACCTCTTGCGGAGGGGTTGTCGCCTACACTACTACCACTAATTGAATAATTGACTTGGTTTTCCATTTTGGTCCCACGAGTTGTTCGGGAAAAGAGGTCCACCACGTCAGAGCCCAGCATGACGCGGTAAGGGACAATTACTGTGGGGGGTGCCCAGGAACCCCACAGGCTCCGTTAAAGGTCTAGCTTATTATTTCACCCCCCTGGCCATGCATCCCCTCGGCACGGGTCGCTTGACGCCTTGGGATTAGGAGTTAGGGACGATGGTCCCGGTCTAACTCGCAGTGGCCATGGGGAGGGGTCGTCAAGCCCTTGGACAAAGTCCCTGCTGCCCCGATGTTATGGAAGAAAGCTATCAGTATTACATAATTCAACAGTCAGATCTAGTCCAGGAATTAGAAAGTGCTATTAGAAAGCTCTATAGCAGCTCCAGTGACCCTTTTCAGACTTCCTGGTATTTCATGACCAGTTTTGCTTACAGTAAGCCCCGCCTGTTTATGCTACCATTATCAATTGGACAATGGACCTATAAACAAACTTTTGGATTCTCTTGTCCAGCGCGTACTTAGTTTGGTTATTGGAAACAATGTAAAACATATTGAAACAATCTTACCAAATACAGAATAATCGCCGGATTCCGGAATTCCGTGATGCGGTCCGCTAAAAAGTTCCCCGCTGCACATTCTCCGCAGCAGGAACACAAAACACAGGTACTGATTGAAGCCCATTGCAGTCAAAGCAGCAAATATTTGCGGCGTCTAGAACCGGATCAGCTTCCGGATAATAAACACGATGCACTTGTATCATTTCCAATTTCAAAGAGATGCCATTTTAATTGTGAACTTTTTTAAAAAATAACTTTTCCACTTTCATTTAACTGTAAAAATCTGACAAAATTTTGACGGAACAAAAATTTACGCGTCCGTACTTAATCAGCCTATATACCATTATTTCATCTTCTCGGATAGTCTTCGTTATATCGAGGCACTCCGGTCGATGAAACCTGTTAAGCACGCATCTTATTTTCTTACAAACATAGAGCAGATGCGTATTTTGGTCGAAAGATAATTTAATGAATAATAATGAGCTGTACTGCACTGCACCCATAATATAAAATAAAATTTAATCTTATTTGCTGCTCTTACAAATGTTTTCTCACGGTCTTCTGTACTATATTCGTATTTAACCGACAACCCACCTGTGCTAATAACAAGCTCTCCTCTCAAGTTAAGAGCAGTCATTAGAACATTCATTAGCTAGTATTGCTCCAAAACTTTTATACCGGCTCAGAATCAGAGCATGCTTCCCGATCTCGTTAACGTCTTTTACGATCGCACTGCAAGTTACGACGCACGTTAGGGCGATGTTAGTTTTTTCGTCAAGCACTCAGTTGTGTTCATTTACTCGAATACGAATTATAGAAATAAATTTGGCCGTTTCTTCTAAAAAGTATTTCGTGATCCGTCGTTCCAAAATATCAGAGTAAAAGAAAGTTGCACTCATTGTCTCTCAAGCCAATGATGATAATTGAACCTTTGGCGACAATATCCTCCATCACCCTATTCAGATTCCAGAGAATCACTCAACCCTCAACCTTACTGGATATGACGATTGGAAGAAGCAATTCGCTTTTATTACCATCATCGTCATACAACGGCCACTGACATCCCATAGAATGGTGCTCCGGATAAGTTGATCTTAATCGTTCTGAATCCAACCGATTTGTGGAAACCAAAAGCGAGTTGCACACTTTGTGCTTCGAGGACGGTCGTCCTATGGAATTTGATTCTACATGGATTATGAGCCAGTTCCTGCATCATTTTAGATTTATTTGGGTGCAAGGTTGAGAGGTAACCCAGAAATAAAGGAATACAAAATAAATGACATTTGTTCCATTGGTCCCATGATGACGACAGCGACGTATACGATGTGCGCTGACACGAACATATTTCATCTACGTCCTCGTTTTATCGGTTGTCAGGAATGACCTCATTATTCGGAAAAGGTTGCTTCCCCACATAAATATGTTTACGTGCTTTGTGCTGAACGTTCTAACTTGATGTCGACGGGGTTGATGGGTGGAGTAATTAAATGCACTCAACGCAGCAGGAGGTAGGTACGTTGAGTGCGCGCTGTTTCCGAGTTAGTGGGATATTTTTATATTGGGGACGAGTCGGATGATCTAATTACGATACATATTTGTGTACAATGTGAGGTCCCCTCAATGCAGTTGATTGAAGCGTAGAAATCGCATTTGAACGTTTTGAAATGCTGTGAGATATCGCGACTTTGAAGTAACTAGAAGTCATTAAGTAAATCGAAATATCTGCAACAAGGAATTTGGATCAAAATCAACTCGCAGGAACATAAATTTTGCTCTTAAATCATCTAATTAAACCATAATAAAGTGCACTGTTTGCCAACCCGCGCAAATCGTGATGTGCCTGATCGCTCTCAGATTTTATTGGCTTGCATTGAAAAGATACGTACGAACGAAGGTTCGTTACATCTGCGAATCGGGGTGGTGGTACATGGTTGCACCCAACTACTGCTGCTGCTGCTGCTGAATCTGCTGACGAGAACAGAGCGATCTTTGATTTGGAATCGTTTACCTAATTGCGATCGCATCACAGACGGCGCACTGTGATCCAAAAGTGTTATTGGCGGATCTTTTTTTCAAGAATATGTTAGCGGTGATGGTTACATGCTCTCTATACTAATCCATTTGTATGATCCTTGCAATTTTCCCAGCAAAAAGCATAGTATTTATGAGATTGGGCACCTCCACTACTACCATGTTTTAGCAAAACCCTTATTAATCCACCCAGAAGTGATGATGCCTTTTTCGTTCGTCCAAAATTTTCAGCCAAACGCAACTTGTTGAAAGCAAATCGGATGAGCAAGAGTACCAAAAAGTGTTTTTTTTTGTATTTTTGGTTTGAAATTAGTAGAAATTAGTGCCCATAGTGCGATCGGACCAATAGGCAACAATGGAACAGGACTCCTCGTCGAATGCAACTCGTAGCAAGCAATTCGTTAAAGGATAAGTACCTTAAAAATGAGTGACATTTTTTTGGCGATGGGCATACACTCACATATCACATACAGACATCACCTTAATTGGTAGAATTAAGTTAATCGGCAAACACTTTGAGTATCCGTACCTTCTATAAATAGTTTGTTTTTGGAGCGATCAGATAGCCTTTCAGTACACTTAGCGCAGTACTAGAAAGGCTAAAACCGCTAATAACCATCCTGAGTAGGTACCAACTATGTGCTCTGAGAAGTTGTCGACATCCCAATCGACATCTGGGTAAATGGTTTCGGCGGTGATACGTTCGTACAATGATCAGTCTGCTTGGTCGTAGAGCCATTTACGTCGCGTCATTTGCGAGTGTGACCATCCCGGGATAGATACCATCATAGGGAAGTGATCACTGTTATGCGTGTTCGTCAGAGTTCACCAGGTGAATCGGTGAGCTACTCTTTCTGAGCAGAGCGTGACGTCGATTGCCGAAGTTCTACCCGTTGCCGGGTCGACTCGAGTTGGGGAGCCATCGTTCAGGATTACCAGATGTTTTTCCCACGAAGTTTCAGCGATGAAACGGCCAAGTGTGCTACACGTGTTGCCAATAATGGACGTTCTTCGATGGCAGGAGCAACGTATAATTCCTGCCGATTAGATTCGGCGATACGACCGTCTGGTTGACCTTGGTCTCCTGGAGCGCGATGACTGTAGGTTCGAGGTCGGCGATTGGAAGTTTCAGTTCATTAACCCTTGTGTGGCCGGCTGGGTACCCGGGTACCTTTTTGGAATTCAATTCGCGATATCTAAATGAATTTTCATAGCAGGAGGTTGAAACTCTGTCATATCCACAATAATGACGGCCAAAATCGATTGTACGGGTTAACTGAAATTTTGATTAAGGAGGGGTGGAAGGAGGAGTTCCGACATTTTTTTACCCTTTAAATGGCCGGCAGGGTACTCGGGTACCCACGAAACTAAAATACTTATATCTTTGGCAATTTTTAACTGTTTTTAACCGTTTTGGGCTCTTTCGCTTCAGAATTTTGTCCTCTATCATGCTGTTTTAGGATAGGACCGGTCCGGACCCTCGGATCACAGGGAAATTCGGATTTCTAGGGACATGTCCTCCATAGATTATACTGATCGTGGATTTCGATAGGTGAATAGCAATATGGGTATCAAACTTCTTGATATTTCATCAGCAGGTTGATTTTTATTAATTTGGGTCCATCAGACGTGCAGATCTTTAATTGGCCATTCCAGAACAGGTTCCTCGGCGGTCATAGGTGGCCATGGACACTTTTCAAGGGAACATCAACTATATGTGTATTTTATCAAGCTTCTTGAAATTATTTCTACCGTGTGTTCTTGACGAGTTGAGTCCAGAGTGGCCATTTTGGAACAAGTTTCCTGGGAGGAGAGGGGGGGGGGGGGTGTTTGGTAAAGGTTGGCCAAAAACCTTCCTCATTGGATCCCCAACAATATGGATGTCAAAATTCTTGAAACTTCCACAGCATGCTGTTGTTTATTATCTTGATTCCAACAGATGTGTGAAAATTTGAGTGGCTATTTCGGAACAGGTTCCCAGTGGGGCCAAGAATGGTCATAAACATTTTTCAATGGAACCTCAACAATATGGGCATCAAACTTCTTGAAATTGCCTCAGCAGTGTGTTTCTGATTGTTTTAGAGCCACCAGACGTGCTGACTTTATAGTTTCCATTGCAGAACAGGTCCCCGTAGGGTGTTAAGTGGCCATAAATACTTTTCAATATAAATAAATATAAATAAAAAATAGAAAGCTGCAGTTTTTTTTTAAATCTATGTGTTGAGAGCCAAATCATTGCAAGGACCACACTTTGACACCAGAAGGCAACTAAGTGGACCACCGAAAGCTCCGAAACATCCGGAGAAGTTGCCGATTCTGAAAGTTTATCCTAGAAAACTGAGACTTTTTAGAATTCTAGTGTTGCATTTTAGTAGCAATGAGCGAACAAAATCAATACAAAGACTACTCATTCATCCCGGATGGCCACTAAGTGGTTTTAGAAAGTTCTGGAACATCAGGAGAAATGACCAGGTGTAGAAGATTATATTTTGAAGTTGCGATTTTTTTTATAAATCTATTGTTGGCGTAATGCCAATTCTGGGAATCCTAAAAACTATTACTTGTTGTAGCATTGTGAGAGTAAAATCATTGCATGACCAACGCGACCACCATTGGTCATCTGGCGCTGAATGTCCGGAACACCCATAGTAAAAACAAATTCTTGAAAATCGTCCTAGAATACAGTGGTTTGTTATGAATGTGAGAACAAAACTCCGCTAAATGGTCCTCCGGGAACTCCGGAACATTCTGAGAGAAAAGGCCAATTTTTAAATTCATTCTCATAAACCGTACTGTTTCACAAACTATTTATGCATCAAAATGAGAGCAATATAATTTCAAGAACCACACGTTGACCCCGGGAGGCCACTAAGTGGTGCTCCAGAAGCTCCGGAATAGCCGAAAGGGTAATCAATTCTAGAAACTCGCCAAAGAAAGCTCAAAATCAATTCGAGGATCATTCATTGACACCGTGTTGCCGTTAGGTGAGCATCTGGAAGCTTCGGAACTTTCGAAGATGTGCCAATTTTTAAGTCGTCCTAGAAAGTTGTAAGTTTTTAGAAATCGCTTGTTGAGAAATGTGAGAGCATAATTGATGCAATCTAAACGGATAGCCACAATACATCCAATAATGCTGCGACTTTCAATAAATCGTTCGTTCATTTCAAGTGGTGGAATAAAATGGGATAGTTCGAAATCGCCTTATGACAAGTGAAGACACTCCACTAGAAGCTCTAAACAACCTTTGACTGACGTATTGTAGAACTCCATAATTGTCAATCTTGGGTGATGTTCCTCCAGTTTGCATAAACGTTTAGGGTTCCCAGGTCCGATTCCACCGCGTGCAGCAGCCACGAAGTCGCTGGCCTCTATCCGGATTTCTGGTGAATATTGTTTTTGCTATTCTTTCTTCCGACATTCCCACTAAGTGACCGGCCCTCTGGAGTTTGCCGTATTTTATACGATTCACAATATTTTCTTCTTCATACACTTGATACAGCTCGTGATTTATGCGTCTGCGCCACAATTTTTTTTTTCTAATTTCCCATCGAGAATTGTACGTAGAACTTTTCGCTCGAAACCCCCAAACGCTTTCCGGTCCACCTCTTTTTATATCCTAACGAATCAGAGCAAATTTCGTTTCCAATATTCGACGAAGCCCCTATTCACAGCAGCAATACGTTTTTTCACTTCACAAGAAACGTCATTGTCACATGTCATATGTCATGTGTTCAAAGATAAATAAATTCTTCAACATCTTCCCCATCAAGCACTACCTCAGCACTAACACTAATAGGCCTACCTTTATCTTTACCCGCAACCATGTACTTCGTCTTGGTAGAGTCGATGATTTAGTCTATCTTCGCCTGCTCCCTCTTCATTAGGGAAAAAGCCTTCACTACTGCCCTGTGATCGTTACCAATGTAGTCAATGTCGTCCGCAATGATCAGGAGCATATGCGACCATGTGATGATAGTGCCCTTCTTCTGCACACCAGATCTCCTAATCACCCCCTCGAGTGCAATATTTACAATAAATTTGAAAGCGCATCACTCTGCTTCAATCTCTGTACGGTCACAAACGCGGTTGATACGTCGTCTGCAACCCGAATACTTTATTTCGAGCCATCAAGCGTTGCACGTATCATCGTAATCAGCTTCGCCGGAGAACCGTGTTCAGACATTATCTGCCACAGCTAATTTCTTTTCACTGAATCGTACGCTGCTTTAAAATCAATAGACAGATGGTGAGTCTGCAAGTTGTACTCCCGAAATTCATAAAGGATCATCTTCAGGCTAAACATCTCATCCGTCGACATCTCATCGGCCTTCACGGCCAGACAGGTAGATTTTGAAACTGGAACGACGAAACTGATTAGACTAGCCAGTTTCTTCACCTACTGAGGGAGCGCATATAGTCACAGATTTCTGTTTCACACAGATTATCAGTGGACTCAGAATGCAAGTCAATGTAGGGAAGGGGTGGAAATGATGATGCAATCACTCGCCCACTGCAAATCGAATATACTTACCTCTGTTCGTACGGCATTTATTGGAATTGTTGGGGTAAGGTTTGACAGGCAGAAGTCCGTCTTGGTTAACGAACTGTCAATGTTACAGATAGAAAGCAACTGATGTAATTTCTAATTGGAAACGAGCTCTTTAGTTCATTTCCAATTCTAGCAGAAACGGCAAGAATAGTCAAGTAAAGGTATAGGAAAAGAAATGGAATTGGTATGGAAGTCCATTTCCAGTTCTAGCGATTGCTAGAGATAAATATAAAGAAAGATACAAAGTAGGAGAATGGAACGGACTTTGGATTGAACCCACGACCTCCTGCGTATGAGGCAGAAGCAGTAGCCTTATGACTACCAAGCCCGCTCTCTTCTCCTTCTTTTTTTACTTTGTTACAAAAAAAAAATGTTCACGATTACGCAACTGTTGAAAACAAAATGTAAGAAATGACGATTGCTTCGGGAATTCCGGTATTTCAGGAGGACTTCTTGGTGGCCACTCGGGATCAATGAATGATATTTGCAATCTCGCGCTTAGAATCATAAGGGCGTAACTGTATTGATGAATTTATCTTAGACGATATTTTCCTTTTATCAATGTAGTGAATTGCGGTAGTTTGCCGAAGGTTCATGGTTGTAATGAAGGATGATTGCATCTTCTACCTGAAGCAAATATAAAATCGATGAAGAGAAATCGATCAATACAGTTACGCCCCTATGATTCTAAGCGCGAGCAAAGACTCTGCTTCTTTACTGGTATTACAAACGATTTTCGAAAGTTTCTAGAACGAACTGCAATAATTGACCAGTGCTCTGGATGCCTCTGCACTTCTGGAGCACCATTTGGGGCTCTCATAACAAATGACGAATTTCAAGAAATAACCACTATTCCGGATGATTCGGAGCTTCCCAAGGATTACTTAGTGCCTACATGGAGTCAATTAATGGCCCTGAATATTACTTTACAACGGATTGTTTATATGAAAAGATGCAAATTTCTAGAACAAACTTTCGTAGTATCAGATAGAGGCCACCTAGAATCGAAGAGTAGTTCATGTATTGGTTTTGACTAACGGTTTATGAAAAGTCACATTTGTATAGAAGAATTTCTGGAATCGATCATATCTCCGAGTGTCCGGAATCTTATGGTGGGTGAGTCTCCTGCTGGTCACCCGGCGTCAATGAGTGGTCCTTGCATTGATTTTGCACTCACATTGCTAGATAAATTAATTTAAAACAATGAGCTCTGAAAATGTTAATAAACATTCTTGACTCCTCAGGGAACCTATTCCGGAATTGGAGATCCGGGGTGAACTTGTTTGATGAACCTAAATAGATCAGAAATAAACGCTTAAACAATTTCAAGAAGTTTGACACCCATATTGTTGGGGTTCCAATGAGAAATAATTTTGGCCAACCCCGGCTCCAGGGGAACCTATTCCAGAATGGCCACTCCAGAGCCAACTTGTTTGGTGAGCCAAGGATCATGAAGGACATACGCAGGAGTCAATTTCATGAAGTTTGATACCCATATTGTTGATGTTCCATTGAACAATGTTCATGGCCACCTATGACCCCTCGAGGCACCTGTTCTGGAATGGCAAATCGAAAATCTGCACTTCTGATGGACCCAAATCGATAAGAATCAATCTACTGATGAAATTTCTAGAAGTTTGATTTGTATAGCTGATTAGCTATCGAAATCAACGATCAGTATCGTTTATGCAGGACATGTTCCTAGAAATCCGGATTTTCCAGGAATCGAATTGACCGGATCGGTCCTGGTAACATCTTTATAGAAGAGAAAATTCTGAATCGAATAAGCCTAAAATTGTTGAAATCGGTTGTAAATTTCCAGAGATATAAGCATTTTAGTTTCTTGGGTACCCGGGTACCCTGCCGGCCTGTTAAGGGTGTTTTTTTGCCGGTCACACAACGGTTAATGTTCGTCTGGAGTCCACGCAGGTTCCACTGCAGGGCAAAGCAGCCGCCAGAGCGACCGTTCGTTGCAGATATTGTTGTAGACGTTAAAGAAGAAGCAGATTCTCTTCGCATCTGCGCTCTTCGGTGCGAAGGGTCGGCTGTAAAAGGAGAAGGGGCCGTAGTTTTTGCTAGAGGGTGAGAAAAACTAGAACTTGCCTGTGAGACGTTTTGCCCCACAGTAGGGTGGCGGCCAGGGCACAGAAGGGCTATTCCTTCTCCCTGTTGTCTTTCTCGAGTTTGCTGAGTTATGATTACATTGTTGTTTCCATCGGCTACAGAGGTGAATTCACTATCAACGGGTTGGGGTAAGACGTCCCGGATAGTTCCTTTGACCTGCTGCACTTGCGTCGGAAGGGGTACTGCACATTCCCCTCTTCCGAACCGATTGCTCTCGTTGTCCGTGTTCGTGCGTGGGTTGTCATTATTATCCAAACGGTGTTGAAGAGTGAAGTTATCGAATGTGTTGATTTTTGGATGTCTCCGACTCCTCAGTCTCTTCGCTGCAGTACTCTACCTCGATGGGGCGCGACGTTGTTGCTGAGGTGGGCTAGTTTCTGGTGACGTGACTGGTTTTCCGTTGTTGTGCTTCAGATGGCGTCCGCGCTTCGTTTCCTGAACTACAGAGGAGTTATTCCTAGATCGGGTTGTTGGGCCCATTAGCGTATGAGCAGCTTTTTGTTCTCGATTATGGTGCGATTTTTCTTGGCTGCATTGCGACTGATTAGCGAGTTTTTGGTTGCAGATGACATCAGGAAATAACGCATCTGTTAGTATTTAGACTCGGATGGGGAACTATCTCTACCTCTGTTCCGTCGATGAGTTTCGTTAACTTGAGAAGTCTTGCGACTTGGGCTGGATCTCGAACACGGAGTGTGTATTTTGATCCTTGTGCTTCGGATCTAGCGCTTTCAATCAGTCCACCGGCACAGGCTTCAACTGACTTTCCAACAGTATACACGTTTGACGATAGCGATACACCATCTTTCCCAGTCAGCAGTAAGAATGTCAGTTCACAAAACTTGTTGGTCGGGTCCATATACGTTGGAACTCTTCGTCTGACTGACCCTCCCGGGTCGCCGCTACTAGCGACCGGCATCACGTTCTACGTCGGGTTCACTCAGTCGGCTCACCCGTTGCCAACCCCAAAGTCAACATAAAAGGTTTTAACATAAAAATAAACTATCTGTTTTATCCTTTCGACGTTGGTTTTCCGTAGGTGTTCACAAAATTGTGTACCGCACTGCGAATACACACTTACGAGATGCACTGTAGTACCCTTCAGATATCGATCGTTCACTTTCCTTCTACAGATAATTTGCGAATTCTCAGAAATTTTTCGCCACTTTTTTCTTTCCCAAAAGGTTTCCCTTTGGACGCACCGTCCACCACACCACAATAAAAATCAATGAAAGCAGTCGGGCAGCCGGATTAATACGACTTGTTTTGTTTTGCACAGCATATGGAGCACAAACGAGATCACTTTTTTCCTCCGTTTTTTCACCAATTATCAGCGGAATTTCACTATTGGATTTTTCTATATTACTTCCCGCACTAGTCCGGCAAGGGTTCGGCCGCGGCAATCGCGAAACACACGGAAAATCGCTTTTTTTGTCCAGACCGCGCAAAGTGGTAACCGTATCTGACGGTGTGTTGGAACGATGATGATCTAGGATTTAGGATCTATCACGCAGCCGCCAATAAAATCCCAATCGTCGCACAGGTTTAATTCGGATACGGCAGGCATGGAGATTTGTTTATAGCAGTAGATTTTTAAAACTAGCTAAGAGCAATTTTGGTGACGATATAAATCGAACGAGCTTCCTTCTGCCAAGCTTTCATTTGAAGAAAAAGGAAAGAGTATGAGCGTAGAATCCGATATCTTCTCACTGACTAAAGGAAGATGGTTCGACTTTCTAATACATCGTCGTATAGTATTTTTTCTTTTTTATTTGATGTTTTTTTATTTTATTTATCATCAGACTAAGGCCGGAGTGGCCTGTGCTGCACATAAAAGACTTCTCCATTCAGCTCGGTCCATGGCTGCACTTCGCCAACCACGCAGTCTGCGGAGGGTCCGCAAGTCGTCCTCCACCTGATCGATCCACCTTGCCCGCTGTGCACCTCGCCTTCTTGTTCCCGTCGGATCGTTGTCAAGAACCATTTTCACCGGATTACTGTCCGACATTCTGGCTACGTGCCCGGCCCACCGCAGTCTTCCGATTTTCGCGGTGTGAACGATGGATGGTTTTCCCAACATTGACCTCTCTTGAGCCTCTTCCTATCATGTACTTCGTCTTCGACGTGTTGATGACTAGTCCAATCCGTTTAGCTTCGCTCTTCAGTCTGATGTAGGCTTCCTCCATCCTCTCAAAGTTACGTGCCATGATATCAATATCGTCGGCGAAACCAAATAACTGGACGGACTTCGTGAAAATCGTACCACTCGTGTCAATCCCTGCCCTTCGTATTACTCCTTCCAAAGCGATGTTGAATAGCAGACACGAAAGACCATCACCTTGCCGTAACCCTCTACGCGTTTCGAAGGGACTCGAGAATGCCCCTGAAACCCGAACTACGCACATCACCCGATCCATCGTCGCCTTGATCAACCGTATCAGTTTATCCGGAAATCCGTTTTCGTGCATTAGCTGCCATAGCTGGTCCCGATAGATTGTATCATATGCGGCTTTGAAGTCGATAAATAGATGATGTGTGGGCACGTTGTATTCGCGGCATTTCTGCAATACCTGACGTATGGCGAACACCTGGTCTGTGGTAGAGCGTTCACCCATAAATCCCGCCTGGTACTGCCCCACGAACTCTCTTGCAATTGGTGTTAGTCGGCGGCATAAAATTTGGGAGAGTACCTTGTAGGCGGCGTTCAGCAATGTGATTGCGCGGTAGTTGCTACATTCCAGCTTATCGCCCTTTTTGTAGATGGGACACACCACATCTTCCTTCCACTCCTGCGGCAGAACCTCATCCTCCCAAACCTTGGTAATCACCCAATGCAGCGCTTTAGCCAGTGCTTCACCACCGTGTTTAAACAGCTCTCCTGGTAGTTGGTCAACTCCAGGGGCTTTGTTGTTTCTCAGCCGGCCGATCTTCTCCTGGATTTCCTGGAGATTCGGAGCCGGAAGTCGCATGTCCGGCGCGCGTGCTCCTAGGTTCATTACCATACCGCCACCGTTATCTGCCATATCGCCATTCAGGTGCTCTTTGTAGTGCTGTCGCCACCTTTGGATCACCTCACGCTCCTTCGTAAGAAGGTTCCCGTTTATGTCCTTACACATATCGGGCTGCGGCACGTGGCCCTTGCGTGAACTGTTCAACTTCTCATAGAACTTTCGTGCGTTATTAGCGCGGTACAGTTCCTCCGTTTCTTCACGGTCTCGATCTTCCTGCTGGCGCTTTTTCCTCCGGAAAATCGAGTTTTGTCTGTTCCGCGCCCGTTTGTATCGTGCCTCGTTCGCCCTCGTGCGATGTTGCAGCAATCTCGCCTATGCTGCATTCTTCTCCTCAACTAACTGCTCACATTCGCCGTCATACCAGTCGTTTCTCTGATCCGGAGCCACCGTGCCTAGTGCAGCGGTTGCAGTGCTTCCAATGGCGGATCGAATATCTCTCCAGCCATCTTCAAGAGATGCTGCGCCTAGCTGCTCTTCCGTTGGGAGTGCGTTCTGAGCGTTCATGTCACCGATGACGATTTTGACGTCCCGCAGTGGGCATCCATCGTATGTCTGCTCCAACTGCGCATAGAACGCTTCTTTCTCGTCGTCGGATCTCCCTTCGTGTGGGCAGTGCACGTTGATGATGCTATAGTTGAAGAAACGGCCTTTTATCCTCAGCTTGCACATCCTTGCGTTGATTGGCTGCCACCCAATCACGCGTTGGCGCATCTTACCCAGCTCGTTGGTGGTGCCACAGCTTTGGTAGAAGGTAGCCGCTCGATGCCCGCTTTTCCACACTTTCTGTCCTGTCCAGCAGATTTCCTGCAGCGCTACGACATCGAAGTTGCGGGAATGTAATTCATCGTAGATTATCCTGTCGCAACCTGCGAAGCCTAGCGACTTGCAGTTCCATGTTCCAAGCTTCCAATCGTGATCCTTTATTCGTCGCCTAGGTCGTTGCCGATTGTATCGAGTCGTATTATCTTCTATGTCGTTCGTAATAGTTGTTTCTAAAGGCGGCTTATTGGGCCTGCGCAAACCTCCTGTCTCGTCGGAGTGCCGTCGTGTCAGGGCTGTTTAGCGTCCCACCTAACACCAGGACTTGGGCTTGTGCGCTTTGAGCGGCACACGGTCGCTTTGGCGGAGCCTACTTGCGGATACATGCAGCTTTTTATAGAGGTTTAACAGGGCCCACTGTCAAACCCCACCACATCCTAGGCAGGCGCCACAACTCGCAGATGGCCTGGGGAGGGATCGTCAAGCCCTTGGACATAGTCCCTGCTGCCCCTATTTGATGGTTGCACATTCCAACTACAACTTGGCTTGCTTTCCAACTCAGTATTCTATTATCATTTTCTAAAATGGCATTCAATGTCAAATTTATATATTTCCTTTATTATTTCAATTATTTCTCTGCCTTATTTAAGATCAAATTTCCCAATTTTCCCAATCCATATTTATGAAGACTCTACTACAGTGTTGACCCGATTTTGTAACTCCCCGATTTTGTCTACCCCTGATTTTATCACGTTTTCGACCCGATTTTATCACGTCCCGATTTTGTCACGTTTTCGACCCGATTTTGTCACCCCCAAAAATTTTGTCATTCTTTTTATTTTCGTAAATAATACCAAAAATAACATTGATTTTCATGAAATAACTTTCACCGCCTGTAGTTCATTACGAACGACTTCTGAGTACCTGGGAAATATTCTGTAAGCAATTACGACAAGAAATAACGGGTACCGTTCACGCATTTGGCCTTTCCATGGCATAAAATTATTCATATTTGTGGAATGAATTAAAAAAAATGAAAATATTTTTTCCAATTTTGTCACATAACCCTGTTTTATCACCCCAAAATTCTCCAGGGGTGATAAAATCGGGATATTACTGTATATTACTGGCCTGAAGAATTGGCTTGATGTTGGTTTAAAATCTAGCGAATGGTAGGTCAAACTTTAGGAAAGCAGTTCTCTAATTTTTATTTTAGATTTGAAAAATTATTTGTGTTAAAAATATTGGTATTTTGGGAAAGTTGGCCTTAGTTGAAATCGAATGAGCGGAAAAAAAATACGAGGTCGTCAATTATAAGTTGAAAACTTTTCTATTTTTGTTTATTGTGCTTCCGTCTTCGACAAACTAAATCCATGGATTAGCATCGAAGGATCAAAATAGCTCGAATAAAAAATCAAACTTTTTCTTCTTTTGGATCACCGTGCAAAAACAGTCGCACTTCGCGAAGGAGGATATTCCCTCTCGTGGTATGTACCTACCTATACCTACTTGCTTGGGAAATAAACAATCAAAAGCTCAGTGGGAGTTGTGCTGGTTTCAAAATAGTTGAACCCATTCAGTCGCTCTGCGGAGGCTAAAAATAGATTAAATTAGTCATAAAACTTCTGCAAATCTAAAGTCGAGAATTTATTGCACTGGGCTGCTGTTTCCGTGGGACGATTTGATCGGGTGGTTATGTGTGCTCGCGAAAATTGTGCTGATTAAAAGAAACGGAGTAATGATCGGTTCAAGTTCTCCACTAAAGCCAGCTTTCGACACCATCACCGGAGTGAATTTCGTCGTAATTTTAGGGCACTGCTCCATATCATTATCCATTAAACTTATTTTTCCACCACGATTCCACTAATAACCATGGCAAATCGATGACGGTCAGTAGACCGCCTTGCCGAACTTTCGCTTACGTACATCAAAACATTTTGATCGTTATGTGGTGTGAAGATGATGGGTTAGGGGTATACTTAAAAAGCAATAAATTTATCGGACCAGTTACGTGGCCCCACCAGGACGATCGTTGGTTTCGATGGAGAGGTCCTGCTTCCGAATACGGATTTTAGCAACGTTTCATCATGCTTATCGTCATCATTTTGGATCCCCCAGCTGCCGAACTGCTATAATTTCTGGTACAGAGCCAAATCATGAAAACAAAGAAAACAAGTAAGGCGTGTGCGACTCGTATACCAAAGGAGAGATGATTCATTAAAACTCGGCTCAATTACATTCGTTGATCTCAAGATCTGGTAAACACGGATGGACAATCCCGACTCTACGTATGCAATCTGCGTAATTGGCCGCCGGACGAAATTCAATTTAAATTGAAGCCGAAATTACAAACATGGTACGATCGATTGCCTCTGGGATCGATTCGATTTGCACTGAGGTAGGGTTGACGCACTGGGGCCCTCCTTAGCCGTGCGGTAAGACGCGCGGCTACAAAGCAAGACCATGCTGAGGGTGGCTGGGTTCGATTCCCGGTGCCGGTCTAGGCAATTTTCGGATTGGAAATTGTATCGACTTCCCTGGGCATAAAAGTATCATCGTGCTAGCCTCATGATATACGAATGCAAAAATGGTAACCTGGCTTAGAAACCTCGCAGTTAATAACTGTGGAAGTGCTCAATGAACACTAAGCTGCGAGGCGGCTCTGTCCCAGTGTGGGGATGTAATGCCAATAAGAAGAAGAAGAAGAAGAAGAAGGGTTGACGCACCTCAGATAAGAAGCCATGGCTCTCGCTCAACCTCGTCATCAATCAGGGGAGGAGGTAGGTTACTACTTGAGTCCAAATTGGCTCACTTTCTTCAGTAGAGGTAGTTATTTTGCCATTTTTTACGCTTCACCTAAATCGTGCATTTGTCAAGGTTGAACTGACGGGTGAGAGTTCATTGTAGAATTTCCGGCACGAATATTTACAACAAGCATACGTCTCCGAAAGAAAACTTTGCCCGAGAACGTAAAAATTGTGAAATAATGGACCATGCACCATGCAGATTTAATGTGCGATACGCAGACTCGATATTATTCCTTAAATACCCCATAAATTATATTAAAAGCATTTATTATTGCACTATAAACCACGGACGATGACGATGCCAAGTGGTTTCGAGCGATGTGGTGTTTTTATTTTCACTTTTGCTTTCCGATGTCTTCTTGAATGCCATTCTTGATAATAACATCTTGGCCGTGTAGGGAGAAAACGTTCTGAACCTTCGCGTGAACCCGAACTCATGAACCATTAAACCACACTGTAATATATTTCGGATCATCATTCAATCGGGCTCCAGGCTGACACTAATTCCCTCGGGGTTTGCAATTGCGATTTTGTTGCCCTGAAGGGGAAACAAATGAGCTGAATTTTTCACCTCTGGAGCAGAGATTGATCACAACGGAGCTACCGGTTTGGCGGCGTCATAACAAGCGCCTTCTAGGGACTACAAAACAAATTCGGAAATATCGTTGCGCGACGGAAGCTTACACGATCGGATCAAAGAAAATGATAATATTTTATATAAAAAGGTCAATAAAAAAAGTCGCGATGAAAATACAATTATTTTATTTGCGAATTTACTTAAGCAATAACCAAACTTCGTTTGATTTGTTTGATTGTTGTATATATTTAACATGTGATGTTAGTATTTTGAATTTCGGATTGCATTTATTTCTTTCTTTGAATTTGTCTGTCGACTGGCTAAGAATAAGCACAGGATTTAACTTAAAGCATTGCACAATTTGACCCATTGCAAAAACCGATCATAACTGAGCGAAACAATCGTATTCCTGGTACTACAAAATTAAATATTCTGATCGAGTCATATAATCGTAAATGTCGTTTGTTGAACGGATCATATGACCAAACACGTAGTTTTATCGAACAATAGTGAGTGTTAAAAATATGAAATAATTAAAGACAATAGAGAGTGAGAAGTATGAAATTAGGAGTGAGAGAAGAACACTGAGAATCTCTTCAGCCGAACAATATTTTTGACGGTTGCAACGCGTTGTATGTTTTCCGAAATACAGTGAACTCTCCCAAACACGATGTTCTGTAACTCGCTATTTTCTCTAATTAGATGAAATTTAAAGTCCCTTGAATCTAGCATACTGCGTTACATCCCTTACTCGACATTCTCGAAGTCGATACGTCGAAGTAATTTTCCAATGCATTTTCACCTCGTATACTTGACGTTATCAGAAACAGTCCATATGCACAATATACACGATCTTGGGTCATTTGGGCGAATTTCGTTTGGCCAAAAAGTAAAAAATAAACTTAGATTGTGAGTAGTGAAAAGTGAGTAATGGGAAGTGAGAAGTTGGAGTGAGAAATTCGAAGTAAAAACTTTGAACTGAAGAGTGGAAAGTAAGTAATGAAAAGCGAAAAGTGAGAGGTGAAAAGTGAGAAGAGTAGAAAGTGAAAAATAAGAAGTAAGAAGTGGGAATTGAGAATTGGATAAATGGGAATTGAGAAGTGGATAGTGAGCAGTGAGATATGAGAAGTAAAAAGTGAGAAATGTATTTCGAAGTGAGAAGTGAAAAGTGAAAAGAAGAAAGTAAGAAATGAGAAGCAAGTAGAGGAAGTGAGAAGTTAGAAGTGAAAAGTAAGAAGTGTGAAGTAAGAAGTGAAAAGCAAGAAGAGAAAATTGAAAAGTGAGAAGTAGCAGTGAGCTTTCTTCTTCCTTATTCCCTGTTCCTTCTACAATCTTTCTTTTTCTTTTTCGTTTATCTTTTCCCTTATTCCTCCTTATTTTTTCACTCTTCCTTCTGCTTTCTCCCGCTTTCTTCCTCCTTTCTCCTTCTTTCTTCATAGAAAGAAGTAAGAAGTGGGAATTGAGAAGTAAGTAGCGAGAAGTGCTAAATGAGTAGTGAGCAGTGAAAAGAGAGAAATGAAAAGTGGGAAGTGAAAACTGAAAAATGAGAAATTCGAAGCGAGAAGTGAGAAAAAAGTGAAAGTGAGAAGTGAAAAGTGAGAAGAAGAAAGTGGCAAGTGTGAAGTAAGATATGAGAAGTAAAAAGTGAGAAATAAGAAGTGAGAAGTGCTTAGTGTTAAGTGAGTAGAGAGCAGTAAAAAGTGAGAGGTGAAAAGTGTGGAGTGAGGGGTGAAAAATGAGAAGTGAAAAATGAGAAGTGAGAAATGATAAGTGAAAACTGAGGATCGAGGAGTGAGAAGTGGGATATCGTGAGAAGTGAGATGTGAGAATTGAAATTTGTGAATTTAATCCATATTCTCTCAAATTTCCTCTTTTTGCTACCTTTTTCATTCTTCTTTTCTTTTTAACCTATTTTCTTCTATCTTCTTTGTATTTCCCTCCCTATGTATTTTTTTTACTTCCCTCTTATTCCTCTATAAAAGGCCGCAGGCTTCGTAGAAGGCCGCGTACACGATGGCTTTTTGCAGTTGAAGAGGACCTGAGGGCGCTCAATATTCAGGGCGACTGGAAGCGATTGGCCCAGGATCGAGTCCAGTGGAGAAGGATACTCCATTCGGCGTAGGTTTATCGAAGAGCTGTAGCCCATCAAGTATTCCAACACTTCCGTTTTCATCTTTCTAATTTCTTCTTTTTACTTCTTTTTCTTGATTCCTTTGTCCCATTTCTTTGTTCCTTATTCCTTCCTACTAGACCTGTGCGCCGGTCATATAATCGGCGGCGGCGTGAACCGGCGTGGATGAAAAAATTAATGGCTAAAAAAATCAACTATAACGCAGATTTTTGAATTCACGCGGTTTTTTATCACACGGTACGAATCACCCGTATAAAAATCGACTTCAGTGGATTAAAATTGTAATATTTGATCGATCATCAAACAGCACATTCCATAGTAAATTACCAGCGACACTAATAAGTACCTGATCTTAAAATGTAATTTAAATTAAAACTATTTTATTATTCTCTGATTTTGATGAATCAAAATTAAACAACGAATCCTGCTTCACTTTTTGTAACCCTTGGGCAATATTAAGAATTAGACTTCGGTGTCATAGAACTAGTTTGTTAAAAAAATGTTTCCAAAAGTTTTCCTAATTCAGGATTTTGATAAACTCCAGTCGATTCACTTGTCGTAAGACGAGTTTGTACAATCCCATTTAATTCCACCACTTAATTGTACCTTGACAGATACGTATTTTGACCTCAACAGTATGATTGTCTTCGGTGTCTCGTACTTGACCCGACTTCGACACTGAAGACGACCTTACTGTTGAGGTCGAAGTACGTATCTGTCAAGGTACAATTAAGTGGTGTAATTAAATGGGATTGTACAAACTCGTTTTACGACAAGTGAAGACATTCCACTAAAATATCTAAATTTCAGATAAATTCTAACTACTATTCTTTGAGTTACATATATAATTGGGCAATGTTTGAGCGGCTGCATATCTAGTATATTTAGAGAATTTGCAGTTCGTTCACCTGCTGCGACCCTTGGATCCTGGAAGGAAATTCACCATGGAATACACTAATGACAACCACAATGAACAGTTTACACCCCACCTCGCGTTCTTGTATGCACAAATCTCAATAGATGATCAACATAACTAAATTCGCTCTGGTTGAGTAAGACTGGGACACGATGACCAATCAAATTGAATATTTTCCTCAAAAGTTGTTAAATATGACAAAAAAAGTTCTTGGTGGAGTTCCTGAAGAAATTTCCGGAGGAAACAACGATTTTTTTTTTTGATGTTTGATTAGAAATTCCTTTGTAAAACCCTATAAGAAATTCTGCGGAAACTCATATAGGCATTAAAGCTCTCGTTGGGAAATTCCTTTAGAAAAACCACAGGTAAAATCATATAATTCAGGATTTTATTTGGAAATTTATCAAGGAATGAAATAGTTCCCGAAAAAAATCCTAAAACAATTTCCGAAGAAATTGCTGAAAAAATCTTCGAAGGGGTTCAGAAAGAACTCTCCGAGGGAATAGCGAAAAGAGTTTATAAAGACATTCCTGGCAAAATTTTTGAAGGAATTTTCGAAAGAACTTAGTGTGAAAATACTTCATCCGAACTTGGCCAACTTCACTATTGTCAGTGTGGCCGACGGGGTAATAAAACGCGCCAACGTCTCTTTAGCGAACAAATTTATTGGTTTTGTTGTTGCTTTTAAGAGTTTCGGTGACTTCTACTAGAAACTCCCCTTCTTGACCACAATCTCGAGCAATTCAATCCACTTGGCAAGACTTAAGAGCTGACTCACTGAACTGTATCCGTACTAATGATAACTCTTATTTTCATCCGTACTACTAGAGTTAGTAATTATTCATTATTTAAGTGAAATTTACTACTTTTTATGAAACAGTATATAATTGTATGACTACCGATGTAAACAACTTATTCAATTTTTTCCAATCATCATATCTGACACAATATAGGTACATATACATTAGACCTCTTCGTGTTTTCAAAAAGTATCGAAAATTCAACCCGTCAGCTCAGAATCACAATTCTTATGCTAAAATAAGCCTTCTGACAAATTTTCAGCTAATTCGGATAAAATTTCGAGGTGGCTCAAGTCGATTTAGTGTTTTTGGGCTATTTTTAATTTAAAAAAAAAATCTAACAAGAGATATAAACACCGAAAACTATCGCAACAACCTCTATACTGAAGCTTTTGATGTACTCTACAAGTCTTGTGAACATTGCGATTCATTCTGTTCACGTTTTGACCATGTAAAAGTGCACCTGTCATAAGACGAGTTTCAACAATCCCATTGAATTCCACCACTTAATTGTATCCTGACAGATACGTATTTCGACCTCAACAGTAAGGCCGTCTTCAGTGTCTTGTACTTGACTCGACTTGCAAGTACAAGACACTGAAGACGGCCTTACTGTTGAGGTCGAAATACGTATCTGTCAGGATACAATTAAGTGGTGGAATTCAATGGGATTGTTTAAACTCGTCTTATGACAGGTGAAAACATTCCACTAAAAACTCAAAATAATTTTCTTATCAACATGTAAAAGTGATTTTCGGGCTTTTAAGTGCATAAAAACACTGTTTCCCATAAAAGTCGTTGTTCTACAAAATTCTTTAATGTATGACAAATCATTGCTAACTTATTATATTATTATTCCTCTTTTTTCCCTGGACATTTGAGTAATATAATTTCCAATGTGCGATTTAACGTTTAATTCTTAAAAATCAGATACTGAACATTCGTCATAAATTTGCACGCTAGGATTTCTTCAAACAAGTTGTTCGAACAAAGAAATTTTGATTTCACTTGTAACTACAATGCATTCGATGGTTAAAGCATACAGACATATGGTGCAATGAACCTAATTTGAAAGTCGTTTGTTCTAAGCATCAAATATCATATAATGTGATTCATGTTTTGTTCGAATAAATTGTTTGAAGAAATCCCAACGTGCAAATTTATGACGAATGTTCAGTATCTGATTTTTAAGAATTAAACGTTGAATCGCACATTGGCAATTATATTACTCAAATGTCCAGGGAAAAAAGAGGAATAATAATATAATAAATTAGCAATGATTTGTCATAAATTAAAGAATTTTGTAGAACAACGACTTTTATGGGAAACAGTGTTTTTATGCACTTAAAAGCCCGAAAATCACTTTTACATGGTCAAAACGTGAACAGAACGAATCGCAATGTTCACAAGACTTGTAGAGTACACCAAAAGCTTCTATATAGAGGTTGTTGCGATAGTTTTTGGCGTTTATATCTCTTGTTAGATTTTTTTCAAAATTGAAAATAGCCCAAAAACACTAAATCGACTTGAGCCACCTCGAAATTTTATGCGAATTAGCTGAAAATTTGACAGGAGGCTTATTCAACATAAGAATTGTGATTCTGGGCTGGCCGGTTGATTTTTTGATACTTTTTGAAAACATGAAGAGGTCTAATATACATCTATCTACGAACGTGTGATCTGAGGGTGATCCTGATTGCCACCATCTATTGCACACATAGCCATGTGACCGTCCGTGTTGCCAGTGCTTACATTCCCCGACCCGTAAGGATGCCCGGCTCTGGCAGCCTTACCACTTTCCAGCACATCTAGCACTGCTAACTTCGCTACTGCTCGTCGTAGAACTCCTCCTGTAGCCACTTGCACATCAGCTTGTCTGATTCGTCCATCTGCTCCGGAAATCAGCTTAACCACTTTACCTCGTACCCAGCTATTACGTTCCTTTTCGTTTACGATGAACACCAGCGAGCCTTCTGTTATCGGTTGAACGTCCAAGAACCATTTCGTTCTCCTAGTGGTGGTAGGTAGATATTCGCAGATCCACCTAGTCCAAAAACGGTCGAGCATCAACTGACACTGATTCCAGCCACTCTGAAGCTCTATCTCATCGCTCGTAGGCTTCTTGATGGTTTGCTTAGCCCCCGAAGAACTCAACAGAAGAAAATGGTTCGGAGTTAGCGCTTCTTGGTCGGAGGTATCAAGCGATATGTATGTTAGAGGTCTGGAATTCACCATTTCATCTTCTGTACACAGTGTCTGGAATACTTCCTCAGTAGTCGCCCGCAGATGATGTATTCCAACCATCGATACCTTGACTGCTCGCACCATGCCCTCCCACGCTCCTCCCATATGTGGAGAGGCCGGCGGAATGAACGACCACTTGGTGTTGGCATCGGTAAACGTCTCCGCTAACCCTGTATTCACAGTGGTCATTTGCTTGGTTAACTCTCGACACGTTCCTTGAAAATTTGTCCCATTATCGGTGTAGATTTCAGTTGGTGCACCCCGTCGATCTATAAACCGCCGCAATGCTAACTTGCACGATTCCGTAGACAATGATGCCACTACTTCTAGGTGCACTGCGCGGGTAACCAGGCATGTAAACAAGGCTACCCACCTTTTTACGTTGCTTCGTTGAACCTTGATGGCGAATGGCCCAAAATAATCGATGCCTACTCGGGAGAATGATCGTTCATACGGAGTTACTCGTGCCGCAGGAAGAGGAGCCATTCTTGGAGTCTTCGGTTTGGCTCTTTGAATTATGCAAAATGCACAACGCCTTGTTACGCCACGCACCAGCACACGCAAGCTTGATACATAGAATTTCTGCCTCATCTCGTTCACCACTGTTTCACCAAACCCGTGTCCTAGACGCCTGTGGTACCAATCAACTAAAAGTTTAGTAACGTAATGTCCTCTCGGAAGGATAATTAATTGGGTACTTTGCCTCTTAGGAGGCGAATTCATCCAAGAAGGGTGAGAGCATGCGTAAAACGCCTGACTTAATATACCGTCTTGCTACCTTCGAGTTTCTGGTCAACTCCACTATTTCATCTGCATATTCGTCAGATTGTGTTATTCGCCAAAGGGCATTTTCAGCACGCTTGAAATCTTCTTGACTCATTATGTTTCTTCTGTCATCTCTTCTGGTACGGCAGCTATCAATGAAATGGAAAACGTAAGCCATACTTCTTAACATGCGTTCCCATTTTGAAAACCTAGAGACTTCGATAATAGAAGGTCGTACTATCTCCTGGTGCATGTGAACCGGACGCAGCTCCTCAGTCGTTTCTTTTGGTTGGGCAACTTGCTGAGGCCATAATTTTTCCGGCAGATACAAGAACTCTGGTCCTTCAAACCATCGACTGTCAGGCTCAACGGCAGGCTCTTTTGTCCATTTCGTTGCTTCGTCTGCCACATTTAGTTTCGTGGGAACCCACCGCCATTCGGAGATATTGGTACTTTCAAGGATTTCTCCTATCCTGACTGCTACGTATTGCCGATACTTCCGTGTGTCTGACCTAATCCACGACAGTAACGTACTAGCATCGCTATGGTAGACGGTACGCTTGATCGGAAGAGTGTGGTTCTCTTTAATGGTTTTCGCTAGCCGACATCCGATTACACCTGCTTGCAGCTCCATGCGTGGAATCGATAGCGATTTAAGTGGCGCTACCTTGGCTTTCGAAGACACGAAAGCGCACCGAGGTATACCCTGCTCCATGATGCGAAAGTAAGCCACACAAGCATAGGCCAACTCACTCGCGTCGACAAAACGTGCAGCTCGAGAGTTTGAAGGTCGTCTACGTTGTACTCTGGGAAATAGCACCTTGGCACACGAACATTCTGCAGATTGGGAAGTTGTCCGATCCAACGTTTCCAGCGAGTAAAGATTTCTTGAGGAATCGCTTCATCCCAACTCACTCCGCTACGCCACAGGTCTTGGATTACAATTTTTCCATGGATGAGAAAGTTGGAGATCAATCCATGGGGATCGAATAAGCTCATCAGCAGCCGCAGAATGCCTCGCTTGGACACTGTTCCGTCTCCGAATACCATCCGCTGCAAGTCGTCTGACAGAACGACTGAGAATGTGAACACATCTTCTACAGGCAGCCAAGTCATTCCCAGAACCCTCTCTTGTTGATTCGTTTTGTCCTCTCCAATCACTTTCTCCAGCAAGGCCGGTCCTTCCCCGACCCGTCGCAAGACTACATTCGAATTAGAGCGCCAGTTTCTCAGATCAAAACCCAGCTTTGGGTGCACAGTTCGAACGTCGTTTGCTAAGTTAATCAGCTCTTCTTCCGTATCTCGGCTGTCCAAATAATCATCCACGTAGTGGTTTTGAACTATTGCTCTGTTGCTCCAGGGTACACCTTTTGCCATTCGGCAGCGTTAACGTTTTTGACATGTTGTGCCAAGCATGGCGAACAAGTAGAACCAAATGTCGCCACATCCATAATGTAAATCTCCATCTCTGCAGTCGGATCAGATCGATACAGGAACCGTTGGGACGAACGAGCAGCTGCGCGAATTTTGACCTGATGATACATCTCTTTGATGTCAGCAGTGACGCAGAACTTTCGTTCTCGGAATCGGAATAGAACTGCCGGAAGTGAGGTCAACATATCCGGACCCTTCAAAAGCATCGAGTTAAGGACACTCCGTTTACTTTGGCCGCTGCATCCCAAACAATCCGGACCTTTCCGGGCTTCTTTGGGTTAATAACCACACCTAATGGCAAATACCAAGTACGCTTGCTATCAGAACCATTAATTTCCTGCTCTGTGGCCTTATGCGCGTAACCCTTCTCCTGATACTCGCTAATTTGCCTATCCAGATTGTCACGTAGCTCAGGGTGTGCCCGAAGACGTCGTTCCAGACAGTGGAACCTTCTCGCAGCCATCGCGTAACGGTGGGAACTCAAACTGGTCGTATCGCCAAAGCAGGCCCGTTTCTGTAGTGACCATCTCGCTGCTTCCTCGTTGTTTCGCGTAGAATAGCTTTCGCCCGAGCTTCTTCGACACCTTCGGGTAACGGCCCCTGTAGTTATTCCCAAGTTCTCCGCAGAAAAGAACTGCTTGACTAAATCGTGCAACTTTTCGTCGTTTGAGCACTCACATACGTGAAATGAATGAAACCTTTCCGATTCCGCCATGTGGCCGAATACGGTCCACCCTAACCTTGTCTTGGTCGCTACAGGTTCGTTGCCACTACCTTCGCGACATTTCAACGGAATGGCCAGTTGCAAATTGCTCAGACCTATTAACAACCTCGGTGTAGCATCCTTGTAGCTCTTGATTGGCAGTCTTCTCAGATGAGGAAACCTTTCCGCTAGCAGTTTGTAGTCCAACGATTGATGAGGCAAATCAAGACGACCGACGGTGCGCACGTTCAGCAAAGGAAAGCGTTGTCCTCCCTCTGCACCTGCTATCTCCATATTAACTCTTCTGGAATGCTTCTCTTCTCTGGTGACGTTCGAAGTCCACTTCATACACAGTTCTCTTTTCTCTCCGATGATGCCCAGCTGGTCAACAATCTCCTCGTCTATCAGCGTCAAATCCGAGCCTTCATCTAGAAAAGCGAACGTTTGGAATTGCTTGACCTTGCCATAGAGTATGACGGGTATGATCCGAAATATGGTGGGATGCTTCGGCTGACGATGAACGGACACAACAGCGACTTCAGTTGACTCAGGAGATCCGGGATGGAGAAGCGAATGGTGGTAGGCGCGACAACCGCTGACATCGCAGGACTTCGACGTCCGACAAGGCCATCTACCATGTGGCACTAGGCACTTATGGCATAATTGGTGTTCTTTGATCGCCTTCCAACGATCGTTCAGGGACAGAGACTTGAATTTAAAGCATTCTTTTACCCTGTGCCCAACCTTCTCGCAAATGAAGCAAGGTTTCACGGTACCAGTATTTTTGCTAGAACTATTTTCGGCTCTTTGTCCCTTTACTTGCTTACGGTCGTCTGCGGCGCTATGCATGTTGACATACGACTTCTCTTTCGATTTCTGCTTTTCAATCCTAGTTGCTCTCGGCACTTCTACGTCACTGTAACGCGTAACGTCGCTTGCCGCTGAAATTATCGCCGACATATAGTTGCTAAACGTTTCCAAATCTGTTACAACCATTCGCTGCTTGTAAAGCGCCCAGTCCAATCGAATATTTGCAGGGAGCTTATCGACCAAATCGTGCAGTAAAGAAGGATTCGTCAGGTGCGTTTGCTGATTAGCTGCCTTCAAATGCCCTACCAGGTTTTGCACGACAACGCCAAAATTTATGAGCGTTTCAAGCCGATCCGCCTTTGGTGCAGGCGTACTCTTAACTTTACTCAGCAGCGACTGGATCAAGCGTTCCGGGTTGCCAAACAGCGTCTCCAATGTAGCCATGACTTGTGGAACTGACGATGGAAGAAGCAGGTTGCTTCTAACAACCTCTAGGGCATTACCGCGTAAACATTTTTGCAAACGCATTAAATTTTCCGCATCAGTATAGCCGCACATCATCGTCGAATTACGATAGCTACTAATAAATAAAGGCCAGGTCTCTGGGTCCCCTGTGAAGCTCGGAAGATCTCTTGGCACTGCCTGTCTCGCTGCCATCTGCTGCTGATATTGACCGAGATGTGGCCCGGCTAATTCGTTACGTGTTGCACTAGCCGGCAGCACCTGTGGATGATATGGTTGCCCTGGTGGTTTCGGCATCGCGTGTACGGGATAGAATGGTGGTTGCTGTGGTATGAACTGATGCGTTGGGTATCCTGGAACTGGCATTGTTGACAACGTTGTACCTGTTGCTGGTACTGGATTCAGTCGTGGTGGTAGAGGTAACGTCGAATCTGTAGCTGGCACTGAATGCATATTCGCACATGGACCTAATGGCACACCATACGTTTGCTGCATAACAACCCCTGTTGGAACTGTCGACATCGGCACCGATGACTGAGGCATCCTCGGAACTGGCATAGGCATGCCTCCCTTATTGGTCTCCATGTTTGGTGCTGATGATGGCTGGGACAATTGAGCTGGTGTTTTTGAAGGAAGTGTATAATGGCAGTTTTCTGCTATCGTTGGCAACTTCTGTACACATATATTATTATTCACTTCTCCGCTCTCTGTAGAGATCCCTTCTGGAGGTAGTAAGGGATAAAGCTTGGGTATATTGCCTGTACCGGTGTTCAATCTAGCAGTGTGGGTGCTGACGACCTTAGTCCCCAATGAGCTAAGCGGAGTTCCATGTAGAAGAATGTTCTGAATTCCAGTCACTGGTGGCTGCGGCAAACTCACTATAGAATCTCCTAGCGCCGTATCTCCAGCGGTAGCCTCACAATTTCCTGCTTGCATCCACTTTCGAACCTTGTCTACGCTGTTTTCGCCAGTTTTACTGCTCCGCACACTACCACCTTCATCATCTAACGCCTCCGACATCAGCAACGCGAATTTGTCCTCGATGAACTGTTGCGCTAGTTCTTCCTTTTCCTTCTGAATACGTTCTTCTCGGCGGCGCTCCAGCTCCTGCCGTTCAAGCATATGCTTCTCTTTCGCTTTTTGAAGTTCTTCTAACCGTTGCATCTCCAGCCGCCTTTTTAACGACCGATTGCTGCTGGTTGACAATATCGATTTCGCCTTTGTACTTATTATCGAAACGCACGCTGGACAATTCCAATTGCCATCCGTGACCACATCACTATTACCTGCATAAGCACCGTGGTACCAACGAAGGCATCGGTGGCATTCCATCGATGTACCATCGTTGTAAGCGGCCTCACTGCAGCCAACGCAGCTCTGCTGGTTGAAAGTTGGATCCCCGGATGCTGTTGCCATTGTATAATATACGTCTCGATCGACTTCTTACGAAACTCTTAAAAGATTTGTGGCCGACGGGGTAATAAAACGCGCCAACGTCTCTTTAGCGAACAAATTTATTGGTTTTGTTGTTGTTTCGGTGACTTCTACTAGAAACTCCCCTTCTTGACCACAATCTCGAGCAATTCAATCCACTTGACAAGACTTAAGAGCTGACTCACTGAACTGTATCCGTACTAATGATAACTCTTATTTTCATCCGTACTACTAGAGTTAGTAATTAATTATTATTTAACTGAAATTCTCTACCTTTTATGAAACAGTATATAACTGTATGACTACTAATGTAAACAGTTTATTCAATTTTTTCCAATCATCATATCTGACACAATATAGGTACATATACATCTATCTACGAACGTGTGATCTGAGGGTGATCCTGATTGCCACCATCTATTGCACACATAGCCATGTGACCGTCCGTGTTGCCAGTGCTTACAGTCAGATTTTTTGGATATGATACACTGCGCGGCGTTTGCAATGTTCCCATATGGGTACTTGCACAAAACTTCACGCGGCGAATGACTGTTGAAAGGTACGGCCGCGCCAAACGATAACCGCAATGCTATTCACCCATGAGAATCAAGTAAACGGGGTGCAGAAACCGCGGCGGTACCTTTCATGAACGGTTCGCCGCGTGCAATTTTGAGAAAATCAGGCAATATTGATCCCATGACAGACTTCCCACAAACCACACCAAGGAAATACAAAACCGAACTAGCTTGTTTGCTTGCCAAAAGTAGACTTGTTTATTCGTCATAAGGTACAAAGGTTTAGGCACGCAGGCCTTGCTTATTATATGTAAAGGTATTTTATAATTTTGCCCGGAAGGACCGACCGAATTCCCGCAGAAAAATCTGAAAGAATCTTTTCGGTAAGTTTCGAAAAAATGTTCTAGGGAATTCTTAGAAAAATTTCCGAATGGTTTCCAAAAGCAATTTCCGAAGAAATTTTTTTGAATGAATTTCTGAAGAAATTCCCGAAATAATCAAAAGAAATGGAGAATGTTGTGCCGGAATTACTGAGAGAAGTTACCAAAAACTTCTTCCTAAAGTTACCAAAGAATTTTCAAAGGATTACACGTAGAAATTCCCTAGGAATTACTTAAGGTAGTTCTGAAAGAATTCCTTTGGGAATTTCAGGAAAAGAACTTGCTAAAAAACCCCTACAGGAATTTCGTAAAAATTTCCTACGTTTTTATTTTCTTTAAAAATCCGAAGGAATTCCTAACCAAACTTTCAAAGACTAAACATATTTCCGAAGGAATCTGTAAATGAATTTCTGAAGAAATTTTTAGAGAAGTTCTAAAATATTTACCGTCGATATTTCAAAAGCAATTTGCGAATAATTTTTGGAAGGTACATCAGAAAGAATTTCCAAGGGTATTACGAAAGAACTCCTAAAGGATTTTATGAAGAAATTCCTAAAACAATTTTCTACGAAATTTCCAAAGGATTTCCAAAAAGAACGAACGTTAACAATTTTCCTAAGGTTTTCTTAAACAAAGGAATACGTGGAAGAAAATTCTGACGAAATTCCTGAGGTAAATTTTAAGGAATATCCGAAAGAATTTCCGAAGAACTTTCTGGAATTCGTTTCCGGAGGAGTTTTTGAAGAACTTTTTGAGGCAATGTCCTAGGGAATTCGTGGACGAATCTTCAAAGGAATCTCTGGAGGAAATTGCGAATAAATTACTGAAAAAAATCCAAAAGAATTCTTGAAGAAATCTATGAATTACATCAGCAATATCAGAAGGCATTTTCTCTGAAATTCTATTAGGAATTTCTTCGTAATTTCTTTTGAGAATTCCTTCGGAAATTCCATCATGAAATTCTTCAAAAATACCTTTATGGATTTCTCTGGAAATTCCTTTAGGAATTCTTTAGGGAAGTATTTTACCTTCCAAAACTCTTTTAAAGTTCCTTTAGGAGTTATTTTCGAAAATCCATTCAGGTTCTTTTTTGGGAATGCCTTCAACAATTCATTTGGAGATTCCTGCACTAAACCCCACACACATTTCTTCAAAAACGCCTCCAAAAATTTATTTGGGAATTCCTGCAGAATTTTATTTCTTAAATGATCAAAAAACTACCGCCCAGAATTCCTTCGGATATTCTTCCAGGGACTTCTTTAAAAGATTATTCGAAAAACCTCCGAGATTTCCATCGGAGATTTCTCCAGATTTTTTTGAAATTGAATTTAGACGAGAGCCACCTTAACAACATCTATGAACTGTCATGAGACTAGTTTAGTACTATTCCAATAAACTCCACCTCGCTGTATTTTTTCACAGATACGTATTTCGACCTCAATTAATAGGCCGTTTTCAGTGTCTCGTGTTGGCACGACTCGACTTAAGCTGATTGATTTTTTTTTATTGCGATTAATCATTGGCGTGGCAAAATTATGACCGGCGGTGCGCCGACCCAAAATCGTCAGCGGTGGCGACGCGAGTAAAACCACCGGCGGCGGCGGCGCACAGGTCTACTTCCTACTTCTTTCTCTGCCTATTTTCTTCTTCCTCTATTCTACTTCCCTTTTCTTTCTTCCTCTATCTTTCTTCTTTTTTTTATTGTCCAATATTCCACTAACTTCTCACTTCTCAGCATCTCGCTTCTCAGATCCCAGTTATCATTCCTCACTTCTCACTTCTTGCTTTTATTTTCCTCACTACTCATTCCTACTTTTTACTTCGCAACTATTGTACTCACTTCTCACCACTCACGTTTCTTTTCTCATTTTTCACTTCCCGCTACACCCTTTCGTTGGCACATCTCTCTACTAAGTACTCACTTCCATTTCTCAGTACTCACTTCGCACTACACTATACTCACTTCAATTATTTCCTTTCTTACTTCTCACTTTTAACTCTTCATTTCAAACATCTCATTTCTCACCTATCAGTTCCCATTTTTAACTGTTCACTTAATAAGGAAACAATTATAACTATAAGGCCAAATGCAGTTCAGCCAAATGACCCTGTTTCGCAAGAAAAGTGTGGGGTGAAGCTCTGTGTAAGAACTGACATAGAAATAACGTGGAAGGGCTGTTTGGCCAAAAGCCAAAGAGTTGTTTGGTCAACTGTAAAAAATTGGCCCAACAAACCATTAGGGTGACAGTCATTTGGCCGAACAGATCATATTGCCGAAAATGTCGATTGGACAAACAGCCCCAGGAGCACACATGTTTTACATAAATTACAATAACTTATATGTTACCAGATTCAGTTACAATAAAGTTGCTAAAACCGTTTTCGTTTGATTTGTGTTGCTTGTGAAGTTTGTCACAAAAAGTCGTTTGACTGAAAACGTTCTTTATCCTAAATGGTCGTTTGGTGGAAATGGTCAGTCTAGAAAGTAAGAATGAGCAATGAGGAGCAAGAGTGGGCCAGTCAGTGAGAAGTGAGATGTCTTACTCTTTTCGTCACCCACCTCATTTCTCACTTTTCACTGTGAAAAGTGAAAGTGAGGAATGAGAAGTGAGAAATGATGAGTAAGAAGTGAAATGTTTCACTTCTTACTCCTTATTTCTCACTTCTCAATTCTCACTGTGAAAAATGAGAGGAGCGAAGTAAGAAGTGAGGCGCCTCATTTTCCACTCGTCATTTCTCATTTCTAATGAGATATAAGAAATAAGAAGTGGGAGATGCGAATTGAGAAGTGATAAGTAAAACATTTCTATTCTCATTATTGACTCCTCATTTCTCACTTCTCACTTATTATTCTTCACTCCTTATTTCGCACTACTCAATTCCCACTGTTAAATTAGGATGAGCGAAGTGAGAAATAATATGCCTCTTTTGTCACTCATCATTTCTTAATCCTCATTTCTCGAATTTCGCCTCACTTCTCACTTCTAACACCTTATTTCTCTCATCTCACTGTGAAAATTTAGAAAAGTAAAGTAAGAAGTGGGAGACCCCATTTCTTACTCTTTATTTCTCTCTTCTCCTTTTTCACATTAGCCCTTTCTGCCAAAGACCATTGAGCCCAAACTGCGTTTTCGGCCAACTGACCTACTAGTGCGAACAACTTTTTCGAACACATGACCTGTTCGGTCACGGGGAAGGGTCGTTTGGCCGAAACCCATTCGGCCGAAAGCCATTTGGCCGAATGCAACTAGGCCGAACAAACCATTACGCCGGAACCCATCTAGCCGAAAGCCATTTGGCCGAAAGGGTTATTTGGCCGAAAGGGTCATTTTGCCGAAAGGGTTGTTTAGCCGAAAAGGTAATTTTGCCGAAAGGTAATAAGCCCGAAAGGGTCGTTTTGCCGAAAGGGTCATTTGGCCGAAAGGGTCAGTTGGCCGAAAGGGTCATTTGGCCGAAAGGACCATTTGGCAGAAAAAATGTTTGACCGAAATGGTCATTCGGCCGTAAGGGTCATTAGGCCGAAAGGGTCATTAAACTGAATAACAAAGGTATTAGTCGGCCAAATGTCCTATTTCGTTCAAACGTTTTTTTCGGCCAAATCGCCGAATAGGTCATTTGAAAAGTGCGAAGTGAGTAGTGAGACGTCTCACTACTCATTTCGCGCTTCTTATTTTTGACAGTGAGAAGTGAGAAATGAGGAGTGAGAATTGAGACGTCTCACTTCTCTCTGCTCATTCCTCATTTCTCGCTGCAAAATTGAGAAGTGATGAATGAGGAGTGAGAAGTGATCCCTCTCAGAGGAGCGCGAAATGAGTAGTGAGACGTCTCACTACTCACTTTGCACTTCTCACTTTTTACAGCGAGAAATGAAAAATGTTGAGTGAGAATTGAGACGTCTCACTTTTCACTCCTCATTTCTCACTTCTCACTGTCAAAAATAAGAAGCGCGAAATGAGTAGTGAGACGTCTCACTACTCACTTCGCGCTTCTTACTTTTTACAGTGAGAATAGAAAAATGAAGAATGAGAAGTGAGACGTCTCACTTCTCACTCCTCATTCATCTCTTTTCATATGACCTATTAGGCCAAATGTCTTATTCGGCAAAATGTCCTATTCGGGCAAATGACCCTTCGGCCAAATGATCATTTCGGTAAAACGACCTTTTCGGCCAAATGAATCTTCCAGCCGAATGGCGCTTTCGGCCAAATGACCCTTCCGGCCAAACGACCATTTCGGCCAAATGATTCTTTCAGCCAAACGACCCTTCCGGCCAAACAACCCTTTCGACCAAACAACCCTTTCGACCAAACTACTATTTCGGCCAAATGGCCCTTTCGGCCTAATGACGCTTTCGGCCAAATAACCCTTTCGGCCAAACGATACTTTCGGCCCAATGACCCTTTCGGCCAAATGACCCTTTCGGCCAAACGACCCTTTTGGCCTAATGACCCTTTCGGCCAACAACCCTTTCGGCTAAATGACCCTTTCGGCCAAATGGTTTTCGGCCTGTTCGGTCTGTTCGGCCAAATTGTATATTCGGCCAAACAACTTTTGGCCTAGTGGCATTCGGCCAAACAACTTTCGGCCTAGTGGCATTCAGCCAAATGGCTTTCGGCCAACCGACCCTTCCCCCTGCATCGAAGAGCAGACATATTTTTAGTGCGGGATCGATCGTGCTTAATAAACGAAGCATATTGATTTCGCGTTGAATTGATTTGAAACGCGATTTTCGTCTGCGTGTTTTGAAAATAACTTCGCTCACGATAAATATTTAGTCGCTTACCAAGGTGACTTCCCATGATTTACCTTCTCAACTAACCAACTATCCCTTACTTGTGGCGCTCACGGAGATGCAGAAGATTCCTCGGGCTCTTGTAGCAACGAGTGTTGATCTAATTTTCCTCTCCTAATCATAAATTGCCGGTAAGGACGTGGTCAGCATCTTTCATTTTCTTTGATTTAGCTTACATCTAAACAGATAAAACTGAATCAAAAATTAGATTGCGCCCACGCTCGCCAAGTCGTTCTGCACCTGATCGGTTCGCCTAGCTCGCTGCGCTCTACGACTTTTACGTCCCTACGTTCCTCTTCAGGTTTTTGTTACCATCTGGATACTGGGTTCGCCGTAGAACTGAGCGAGCTCGTGGTTTATCCTTCGCCACCACACACCTTCTTATTGTAACCGCCAAAGATGGTCCTAAGAACCTGTCTCTCGAATACTCCCAGTGCCTCATTGATCACAGTCCAAGTTTCATGTCCGTGGAAGACTACCAGTCTTATGAGCGTATTGTTAAGCATATGCGGTATTTCGAAAAGTTTCGTTTCAGGTGGTTCGAAACGAAATTCCGCGGAATTTCGCGGAATTTGAGCATGGCGAAATCTGATTTCTTGATTTCGTTTCGTTTCGTAAAATTACAAAAATTTCGCTAGAAAAAACTAGCTTCTAACGAAATTTAACGGAATTCCGCGAAATTTTGAAACAAATTTAAACTTAAACCATACTTCATATTATCAAAAATTTTGGCTGCGCCGCTGAAAAACAAATTCATATGTAGTTTTATTCTATATGAATGCGGAAACTATCGTGTGGATGCTAGTCATGAGACCAGCTAGTCCGGGAGAACGCAAAGTGAAACAAATCTACTTCGCGTATAGCAGAAATTTGTTTAACCAGTGCAGCGTGCAATCGATCGTGTTGATGCTGATCACGCCAGCTAGTGTGGGAGAACGTAAAGTGATAAAACTTATGTCTGCATCGAAGAGCACATAATTAATTAGTGCGAAATCGATCGTATTGTAGAAGATTATTAAACGAAGCACATTGATCTTGCGATGGATTGATTTGAAACACAGTTTTCGTCTTCTTGTTTTCAAAATAACTTCGTTTACAATAAATATTTTGTCGCTTACCAAGGGGTTTCACACGAATTACCTTCTAAGCTAACCATAACGATTCCTTTCCCGAAGCGCTCACGGAGATGCAAAGCATTCCTCGGTCTCTTATAACAATGAGTGTTATAATTATAATTGTTATAATTGACTATAAGCACGTGACCAGCATCATTATTGGAAACTCCGAAGCAAGTAGGTATACAATAAGAATAACTTTTTTGTATCCCAAGAATATTATTTAATTAGTGAGCTGTGCATATTTGCGGTTTCTCGGCCAATCATGATTAGCAACTACGATGTGTAAGTTAATCAAGCTAATAAGCTCATTTGACTATTTGCACAATATGTAAGGAACATTGCAAATTTGAGGGCATTTCTAGATCTTCGCATGGAATCTGCAACAAAAAAAACCAGAACGGGTTGAGAGATCATTAACATTTCTGTAAGTTCTTTGCTTAAGATTGCTTTCAGCTCATACTGACCATAACAGCTGTTCACATATGCCAAGGACACACAGACAATAGCTCAGTTTGTCGAGCTGATTGTATATAAGACTATGGGTCTGTGAATTTCAATCGGTAATACATATCTTCGTGCATTTTAGAAAGGTGCACAGGATTCTTCTAGTGAGCAAATGTATTCTATATATACAGTATATGTAGACGAAGAATAAGAAGGAATACATTTTGGCTGATACGATCTTTTCAAATGTTGGTCTAGTAATATCAATTCTCTATCTGCGTATACGCCTGGCAGATGTGGATACATAATTGAGTATCCCACTAAATAAAAAATAAATCTAAGCATTCATTTTCTAATTTTGACTAAGTCAGTACTAAGTCCACGCTGACAAGATAATATGAAGTATGCTTCAGCATAATTACATAATTCTTAGTGAACTAAGGTTTTAAAATAAAATCTGTATATGAAAAATCCCACAATTTATTTATTTTTATATAGGGGAAGATTTCCCAGGGCCGGACACCTCCCCCCAACATCGGACACTTCTCAAAACGATACTTGCAGAGGTCCTTCCACCATCTAATGTAGTGCAAAGGATAGCTTTTTCAAAATCCTTTGCCTGTAAGAAAAATTTGATCTTTAGGCTTCGCTTTGTTCAAAATTTAGGAAAGCTTTGTTCAAAATTTAGGATATAAAAAAAATGGTCAAAATTTCCTTAATTACCTACCTTTCTTTAGAAGGTTTGAATCAACAAGATCAAATTCGATCGGAAGAATTCTAATCATCTAGAGATGGTCAATATCAGCCATATTTTGAATAACGATCATGATTTGTTAGATATATTATGTAATTGTGGTGCAAAGTCAATTTCGTCTATCCGGCAGCTGTCCGGACAGTGAGATTCTTATGTAAGCAAATAGTCATTTTCACACCAGTTTTGTTAAACTTACTTCAATTTAATTGCTTCTTCTTACTAAAGTATCAGGAAACCACAGAAATAAGTAGAACAAAAATTTGAAGATGGCATTCAAAAAAGGTGAGAATTCGGAGTAGGAAGTAATAAATTTAGCTGGAGAGTCGAATAAGCTCTATTAACACATTTTAATATCCACAACTCAAAGCAAGTGAAAAATATTGCTATTCTAAATGATGTTTCTACTCATATAATAGCAACTTCGTTATATTTGAACATGGTGCAAAAGTGTCCGGTACTAGGGTACGCTTTTCTGAAAGGTGAAATTTTCCATCAAAATTCATCAATCAAATACATTGTCGCAAAACGTGTTCCAAAGCTCATTTATAGTTTGTAAGATTCATCAATGATCATATTTTGTGTATACGGTATACTAGTTAACATAATCTGTATAGTTGGTAAGATTTTCGTGAAATGGCTTATGTGTCCGCTACTGGGGGATCTCCCCTCACTTACTGATATAAAACTGATTTAAAATTTAGCAGATTCGGGAGCACACGCTCCACGATGAATTCCTTTGAAGCGGCACAAACGCTGGGGTATTGTCTTATGGCCAATGGTATATACGGCGAGAATGTGGCGATTTATCACAGATTGTCTTTTCTGTTATTGTAACTCTTTTGGTCGCAAAACAGTTATTCGACTTTGAAAAAGTGAAATCAGAATTGGGTACATAATGTAAAAACAATTTAATAAAAATTCCGCGGAAAAAAAATGAAGTTTCGTTTCGTTTCGAAAAATTTCGAATCAAATAAACGTTGATTTCGTATCGTTTCGAAGTCTCGAAAGAAATCTTCATTTCGTTTCGTTTCGATCCGAATCAACATAGACATTTTAAATTTCGTTTCGTTTCGTTTCGTTAGGAACAAGTGTGTTATCGCATACCCTTACGTATTGTACATGACACATTTGGTGCGGTGACGAATCTTTTTTGACCGCAGTTTCTTCTGGAGCCCGTAGTAAGCCCGTCTTCCACATCTGATGCGCTTACGTATTTCACGACTTACATTATTATCAGCAAGCATCGAAGGAAGACGAATTCACCTGGCTGTCCAGCATCGTTATTGGTTTTGAATTAATGAAACTCCAAAGCATGTACAGTGAGAATCGATTTCTAATTCCGAAAAAGCATTCAATTGGTGAGCTGTCCATATTTGTTGTTTCTCGGCCAATCATGACTAGCAACTACGATGTGTACAGCCAATCAAGCTAAGCTAAGCTAGGCAAATGACCTAAGGTTCGTGGGTTCGAGTTGCATCGAAAGAAAATCAAAATCTTCCACATAATGTACATAATCACATCTGAGTTTTAAGAACATAGTAAATCAAATAACCTGTTCGGCCATATGAGCTGTTGGCCAAACGTCATTTTTGGCCTTATGACCCGTTCGGCCAAATTACCCTTTCTGCCAAACGACCATTTCAGCCAAACGGCATTTTCGGCCAAATGACCTTTTCAACCAAACGACCTATCCGGCTGTATGACTAAGGGATTTTCGGCCGAATGAGTTGGTGATAAATAGTCGTCTTGTAGGGAGATTATGACTTGTAGTCATAGACTTTTATAAAGGTGATACTGGAGGGTGCGCTAAACACGCGTCGGCTAACAACCGTTCGACTAAATTACATTTTCGGCTAATCTACCAATCGATCATTTAGGAAAAATGTACTATTCGGTCAAATTACCTTCAAATTTAACAGGATTCTGTTTTTACACGATTTACATTTTGCCAATTTTGCACTTATTCTAAATGTTTAACGCATATACATAAATTACCATGCGATTTTTCTTTGAACTATTAAGGATTTTTTGAAACATGTTGGTGCCAAATCAAAGTCACACGATCAAAAATACGATCGTGTAAAACAAAATCCTGTGTATTACATATTGGGTTCTGTCTAACGGCTTGATTGGCCAAATGGCAGTATCATAGCTCTTCATCGTAGATGGTGCCAACTAGCTCCATATTACTATGTTTCCCCATACGTTTTTCCATATAAGCTTTCATTGAGTTTAGTACCGCCCAGACGTTCACCGATTTGGCTGAAATTATGTCCATAGCATCTGGGCATCAAAAGAACGGAATATGAGAGCGGCCCATCAAAAAATTGAAAAAGTGTTTTTGGACCACCTTATTGTTCAAACCACTGACATCTGACTTATTTCTGCATCATACACCGTTTCCACCATTCGCAGTTTTCAACCACGCCACAAGCCTTTTGGTAGCCTGTTCACAATGAATTGGTGTTTTTGATAGAAGCCCTCATTTAAAATAAATACAAATTAACAAGATATATTTGAGTCAAGGCTGACGTGGTAACTAAAAGAAGTGCAATAATTCTTATAAATCCGGAAACGATCTCATAACTTCCATAGCATCCAAACACCGATGTTTCTCGGAGCTTTCAGCATCTTAAGAAGGTTCCTGAACTACCGCAACTAATCCCGAGTAGACGAAAATAGCTCAATAATATCATATGTTGATAAGATAGCAGAATGAGATATGAACCATTTTAGTATAAGAGATAAAAGATCAGACGACAATATCAATATTTTGCACTAAAATATCATGAGGAGATCAAGTTTTGCTATTTGTAATAAATGTTTAAGATCATGTGTCATTAGTTTGTTCTTATCCATAGCATATCTTGATATTTAAATGATATTTCGGTGCAAATATTTGATATTGTTGCCTGTTCATTTATCTCTTATATCAATCAAATCCATGTCATGTTTTGTTATTCTGTTCATGGCTTCTGCCCGGGATACATCCGGTGCAAACGATACATACTACAGGATTACGTCGACCGGCTATGAGTTCCACAGACCATAGTTTTTATCAGGTAAAGAAGCTAAGTCGGATTAAAAACATAAACTTCATGGAATCCATAGCACACCCAGAGATTAAGTATTGCTTAAGAAGAGTGTTTATAGAATAAGTAATTACAGATAATTTCAGTAATGTTTTTTTTTTCCATGTGGTTTATTTGTTAGGCTCAGTCGTGTAGGAAAACACTTTGCGGAGCCGCAATTCTAAAGTATTATACAATAATATAATCATTACAATCTAATTATCAATGTAAAATTCCATATCATCTACATTCAAATTCATTACTTTTGCTAACCTAATCTTGTCCTCTGCTATTAGCAGGTTTCGCTCGTTGTCATCCTCTATCCATTCATACGAAGCGATTCTGTACCTAGTCTTCACAGGCGGCGCATTTGATATAATCGCAATACTGCTTACTTTCTCGCTGGACAATGGGTCGCCAGTGCTCTTCGTATCATTGTCTGCAGGCTTCGCATCAGATGCACGTTGTCGCTTTGTTGTATTTTTTGTCGTGCTTTGTGCCAATTTTTGGGGTTCTTGCTTGTTGCTGCCGGGCGCAACTCGATCTATCACGGTTGCAACTTTAACTTCTACTTTTGCTTGTTTTGAAACGTTTTCAGCAAGCTCTTTGTTTGGTTGCTGTTGGAAGCTCCGTCGTTCTAGCATCTTTGGACAGGACTTTCTCATATGAGTGTCGGCTTTACAAATAAAGCACTTATGTTTTAGCCCCTCGTAGAAAATCCTTCCCTTGAAATTGCGGAAGTAAAGGATCTCCGGAATTGTCTTCTCGATTTCTATATACATGCCACGGACCCCAGTAAACATATCGAGTTGATATTCTGCTGGGAACCGTTCACGCACAGTACGTTTGACCTTCCCGAATCTTGTCATCACGGATGACAGATCGGAATCTGAAATTTCCGGCGGCAGATCGAAAATCCGCACATACCTTGTGTTTGCGCCGGCAATGGACATATGCACCATAACCATCTGTCCACTAACGTAGTGGAACGGCAGCACCTCCTCATTGTTCTTCAAACTATACTCCATTGCCTCCTTGGTTTTGAATCGTATAAATACTGATTTTTCATCAGCGATTTTATACGCCGTTTCCATAGCCAGCTTATCACCTTTCAGAGACTTCACAAAACGGGCCATATCAACCAAAGTTGGCTGAGAGGCACCGTCAGGAAATAAGAACGCCAGAGTGTTCCTTACTTCGACTATGCTAGACATTGTCGGCCAATATCGCGCACGATAAAACAGCACCAAAGCAAACACACGCGTCTGCTCTCTTCGAGGTATGATTGTGCACTGAATTCCAGTAATGTTTCAGATAGATGAAATTAATAAAATATATTTATATTTTGTTTCTGCAGAGAGAAAAACGAAATCGATAAAATTGTATGATTCAAAATAGTGTTCTGAATTCAAAAACCATTCGGTCCGATTCGAAATCTTAAGCTGCACCGCAGGAAATCAAATCATCACGCGCCAAGCTCAAACAAGAAGCAATCATAACAAATACCTGTCTTGCAAACTAAACCTAACGGATCAATTTCGTTCCCAGTGTTCTTCTTCATTTGAGACCCCACACCGCTGACCCTTCCGATCGAAACGGAGATCGATATTAATTCAATTGTAAATTTACATAAATTTATGTTTGTTCCCTCAATGGGCGAATAAAGTGTAGCCTCTCTTCCTTCTGTCCGTTGGCTACCAGAGAAAGAGCACGTACCGGCAAGTAAGCAGCCGCGCACAATTCTGTGTGACCATTGACCGGCCGCCCGGCAGCAGAGCATTTGAGCGTGCGCGCGCTCGACTCATCGAGCTGTCATAGACATTTAGAGAGTCATTGAACGCCCCTGCTCAAAGGGTCCCACCATACCGCGGCCGCCCTTGCTACTGCCAGCGCACTGTGGCTACACTGATAATAATTGTGTCGTAAAATCAACTACACAAACATGTTTATCGCTACTATGCATCAAACTAGTAACCCTAACTATGATATTTTGCAAAACAACCACATTATAGTTATCATAACTATGTTTTGTTTACTATTTATACTATTGCGCATAGTAGTTTCAACTGTGCAGCGTTTTTACGAAAATAACTTTCCCCTTCTTCCATATTGGAACTTTGACAATCTCGGGCAGAGTTGACAGGTTGCTACGGGTGAAAGAAAATATCTAAAGAGTATCAGTTTTCGGACGGTTTAAACTGAACCAAGCAATGAACTATACTGGTAAGTTAACAAATTAAACGGCTGAAAATATTAATCTGCAATTTATAACGATTTTTGTAGGATATTTTGTGATAAGGTTGCTGCTCTTTGCAACATATGCGAGGAGCTTCCTTATAAGATCATTTCAAACTGAACAAATCCTGCCGCATAAGGTAAGTTTATATATTATAAACAAAAGAAAATGGGAAGTTTTGCGAATTATTATATTATTGTAGGAAAATGTTTTGCCATCACCACTTCCGCAACCATCCACGGAAAAGGTTGAAGGGACTTTTCCCGAGCTTCCCCCGGATCAAAACCCTCCGAACGAACTACGACGCTGCTGCCGTCGTAGAATCCACAGGACCTTACTACTGAAGGACACATAGAATGGTTTGTCTTCTGCTGCAGCGCAAATTCAGAAGGAATTCCGGATTAAGCATTACACCTCGAAATTCTAACGTTAGGCAGTCGTTTTTCGCAGTCGTATGAATTCTGCGGAAAATTGTTTTTATGAAAAATAACGATTACGTAAAACGATAATAAAAAATCTTACTGAAGATCTGTTTGTTTACTCTTTAATTATACCCGCCTCACCCACAGTAAACCGTAATATAAATTCGCAGTTAAATTTACTATGTGCAACACTGCAGAACGTAGTAGAATTGACAATAACACAGTTTAATCTATTACTTCTCTTCTCTGGATATTGCATGGTAAAATTTACAACATACACAGTTGGAGTAAATATGAGTTGCGTTCTGCACAAATCAAGTGGTAAAATGTTTTTAATTTTACCCTCAATATGGTAGACGTTACTATGCCGTTGCTTTCAGTGTAGCCATTTGCCACCGGCAATCATCGCGCGCACCACACTACACCCAATCGAAGAAAGGAAGCTAGCCTAAACGCTCGGCAGCGTTTACTGCCCGGTCGGTTGTCGGTGATGCAAATTTTCATCCACCCCCGGTTTCCGTTGACGTTGCCGCGCTGCGTACACCTGTGCAGCAGTCCATTCCTACATTTGGGATACGGTGGGTTACTTTTTACGGAAGTGAATTTAGTGTGAGAAAAATAAGAAATATTTGCACAGTTCACTCCGGAGAAGCATTTATTGCTGGCTTGGAACGGAGGCAAGTTAATGGTCGACTCGACATATTGAGCACGCAATTAATTGATCAATTTGGCTGATCACCATATTCGGTGGATGATCGTTCCATGACATGGACGGGTATATAATTGTATGATTTGTTGGTGAAGTATTTTGTCGATCAAGAAGGAGAATTTTTGGCAGATTTTTTTTCTAGTTTCCAGCGAGAAGGCTGAATAATAATGTCAGGGGATTGCCAATTTAGCTCGGTTCAAGACTGTGGAACATGTTTTGGATAGTATTATTGTACAATGTTATGAAAACTCATATGTGAATATGTACGTTATGTGGAAGATATTGATTTGAAAAATGTATTGGAGGTAACCACTTTCCCTTCGATGGGACTCGAACCCATGACCCTACAGTACGCTAGACTGGTGCTTTAACCAACTAAGCTACGAAGGACCTCCGTCGGCCTTCGCAACCTAGCGGCTACTGAACGAGCTCGAGATTCCCAAATTGGACGCATAGTCAAATCACTCGCAATCCATTTATCAAGCCAATACTTCCACATGTGTATTGTACACGTCCACATTAGAGGAGCGTGAGTATTTAGAATGTCTGGCGGCTATACACATTATTCATCAGCAACGGTACTGATCAAGTGAGGTTGTGTAAGCTATTTGCCAGTCGGTCGTCAAGCTCAGACCCGACCGCATTGCGTAGGCAAGAGCACGCAACTCAAGTTCAGTTCAATCAAAGGTAATTGCCTATTTCCGGGGATTAAACCACCCGACTTGGACGTTAATTTACAATGTTATGAAAACTCATATGTGAATATGTACGTTATGTTATCAGACTAAGGCCGAAGTGGCCTGTGCAGTATACAAGAGTCTACTCCATTCGCCAGCCACGCAGTCTACGGAGTCATCTTCCACCTGATCGATCCCCCTTGCCCGCTGCGCACCTCGCCATCTTGTGCCCGTCGTATCGTTGTCGAGAAACATTTTCACCGGGTTACTGTCTGACATTGTGGCTACGTGCCCGGCTCACCGCAGTCGTCCGCGGTGTGAACGCTGGATGGTTCTTCCAGCAACTCACCCGAGCAGAGTCGGCTATCAAAATATTATCAAAGTGATATCAATTTGAGTTTTTGATATCATAACCATAACATATTTTGATATAGAATTGAAGAGTACTCTATCATATTTTGATATAATTTTGATAACTGAAAATAATAAATAGAGTCACGGAGTCTCTATGGGGAAATATTATTTTTCAAAATCAGTATCTCTGAAACACCCACCACGCGAAAGTATACGCTCTCCTCCTCCATATAGTGGGTAAAATAAAATGTTCTATCGGGGGATCTACAAGAATTTTTATTGTTTTTCACTATTTTTTCATAGAAATCTCATCGGCTATCAGATTTATTTCCTCAAAAATGTGTGGAAAAATGACCCCCGATAGAACGTGAAACAGGAAAACCTATACTTTCGTGTAGTGAGTGTTTTAGAGATACTGATTTTTTGATAATAAGCCTCTTCGGACAAGGACACCGTGAGAGTCTGTATTCTATAAACCGCATGAAAACATATTTGAGGCTGTAGTTATTAACTGAAATTAAACTCAAAAGTGACATTTATCTTATTATCGAAAAACCCTGCTCGCAGAGCAATATTACCTTTGACAGATATCGAATAATTTTGCATCGATGTCTTATTGGAATTGCTGGGTAGCACCAGCCATTTTTATGGCCGGGAGATTTTCTAATTTTCGAACTGTCACTTTTAATTTTAATTCTCCAAATGAGACAGACCCTTAAAGAGGGAGGAGGGGTCTGTCATTTTTACGTTCTTATGAATGAAAAGTTATTTGCAAAAAAGGTTATTGAAGGAAATCTAACATTGGGAAAGGGCGGTTGAAAAATCCAAAAAAATATCATACATAATAAAAGTACGATCCCTATCTTCTATATGAATAGAAATTATTTTCCGTCAAACGGTATATGAAGATTTTTCTTACGGATTGAAAAGATAAATTATAATATCTCCTGCACGACGATCATTCTGCAGTCATCAAAGTGGCTTCGAACTACAAGAAGCTTATTCATTACGTCATAAGTAATAAATCGAGATAAAATTATTTTCTATTATCAGTTATCGAATAAGACTGAATAATAATGAAATAAAATGATTCAACATCAAAAGTCAAACTAATTTTGATATTTTTAATTTGATATCATCTCAAATAAATTAAAACAAAACTGGAACTGAATAAGATATTTTTTCTGATATAAAGACTTATAGAAAATAACTAAATGATAACTAATCTAGTTTGTAAATATTGATACCGCATAATATGTGTTCAATCAAACGAGTAACTGAATAAGATATCAGTATTTTGATATCACTATATGATTCATGAATCAAAATAATATCAAATTGAGATTTTTTTTTGTTTTTGCTCGATATAGTCATTATCATAATGAAAACTCATTATGTAAACCGTAGGAAAAATGCCCAATATCAAAATAAGTTTTCAAAAATATGCCCAATATCAAAATAAGTTCGGCCTTAGTCTGATTAAATAATAATAATCGGATATGTATTTTTAGTTTAAATTTGAACTTTTGCCGAAGGTAATTTACTCATAATTTTAATATATAGTGAAGTACTAGTAAATTTAAATTTTTTCGAAGAAATTTTCAAAGTCGATTTATTCAATTTAAAAAAAATACGTTCCCGTAATTTTTGCAGTAAAAGTTACTATATATGTGCCCTTTCAGATAACACCTTCAAAAAAAATTAATCGAACCATCTCCATGAGATATAGGCATTTTGAGATTGCATAGTTTTTTGGTATAAATTGCATATAACTTTTAAATGGTAAGACTTATAAACATGATGTGTTCAGCAAAAATATCAAATATATTTTATTATCAATATGGTTCACTTCGAGCTTTTCCATACAACGAAATGGCGAACCATTTGCCGGTGATAACAACATCATCTAGCGAGCAAAGAGGAATCTAAACATGTTTTCTTCTTGTTTATTCTAGCAAATCCCATGGCGACGATGGCGACAGTCATGCAGCTGAAAAGATGACATTCGAAGGTATAGGGATGCCCATACTTTTTTTGAATAAATCGATCATCAAATGATCAATTTTCCTCGTTTTATTAAAGTTATACGATAATATATAGAAAAACAAATTATGCTTCATATAGTAACAGTATAAGCTGCTCCGACGTGGAAATGCTTGCTGCGCTGGTTTTCTACCCACAGCTGCTACACTGATAATAATTGTGTCGTAAAATCAACTACACAAACATGTTTATCGCTACTATGCATCAAACTAGTAACCCTAACTATGATATTTTGCAAAACAACCACATTATAGTTATCATAACTATGTTTTGTTTACTATTTATACTATTGCGCATAGTAGTTTCAACTGTGCAGCGTTTATACGAAAATAACTTTCCCCTTCTTCCATATTAAAACTTTGACAATCTCGGGCAGAGTTGACAGGTTGCTACGGGTGAAAGAAAATATCTAAAGAGTAACAGTTTTTCGGACGGTTTAAACTGAACCAAGCAATGAACTGGAATGGTAAGTTAACAAATTAAACGGCTGAATATATTAATCTGCAATTTATAACGATTTTTTGTAGGATATTTTGTGATAAGGTTGCTGCTTATTGCAACATATGCGAGGACCTTCCTTATAAGATCATTTCAAACTGAACAAATCCTGCCGCATACGGTAAGTTTATATAATAAACAAAAGAAAATGGGAAGTTTTGCGAATTATTATATTATTGCAGGAAAATGTTTTGCTATCACCACTTCCGCAACCATCCACGGAAAAGGTTGAAGAGACTTTTCCCGAGCTTCCCTCGGATCAAAACCCTCCGAACGAACTACGACGCTGCTGCCGTCGTAGAATCCACAGGACCTTACTACTGAAGGACACATAGAATGGTTTGTCTTCTGCTGCAGCGCAAATTCAGAAGGAATTCCGGATTAAGCATTACACCTCGAAATTCTAACGTTAGGCAGTCGTTTTCGCAGTCGTATGAATTCTGCGGAAAATTGTTTTATGAAAAAATAACGATGACGTAAAACGATAATAAAAAATCTTACTGAAGATCTGTTTGTTTACTCTTTAATTATACCCGCCTCACCCACAGTAAACCGTAATATAAATTCGCAGTTAAATTTACTATGTGCAACACTGCAGAACGTAGTAGAATTGACAATAACACAGTTTAATCTATTACTTCTCTTCTCTGGATATTGCATGGTAAAATTTACAACATACACAGTTGGAGTAAATATGAGTTGCGTTCTGCACAAATCAAGTGGTAAAATGTTTTTAATTTTACCCTCAATATGGTAGACGTTACTATGCCGTTGCTTTCAGTGTAGCATCTGGCTGTATATGTATATGCGCGGGAAGCTAACAATTTGTATGGCGAAAGCATAACAAGCGGGTTATCAAACTGTCGGAACTTGTGGTTTAAAAATGTGGTTTTACAGGACGGTGTTAGCTACACCCAAAATAATCTTCCCATCATATCTACGTGAAAAACAACGTGTTTTTTTTTCACAGCACTATTCCAAATTGTGCGCCGTGTTCGACTCCCATGCAAAAAATATTGTCCCACCAAAATATATATGTTCCCACCAGTTTTTCCATATATGGATGACGTCTCCACTGCAAGACAGAGCTTTTTGGGGTGTGAGAAAAGGTGCAAGAATGATGTTTTGGATTGTGCTTTCGCTAATTTCTATACAATTGGACGTGAGAGCATTTCTTTTGCAACTTCGACAAATTTGCACGGTAGTCTATTCTTCGGTGAGAAAAGCAATATTCACGTACCAATTAAGTGATTCAAAGGTCGAGGCACTCAATTTCACTTAATCGGCTAGCACTAGTGTGTCACATGAAGATTACGTGACTGTTTATTGCTTTCATGACTTATCTAAATTAGATTGTTTTTCTTTTACTTTATCGAAAATTAAAAATATAACACAAAATTTTTCACCGGTTTTTATTTCAGAATTGAAAATCTAAACATAAATATGTACATCTTTGTCTTTAAAATCAAAAGAGTGACATAAAATCCATTATAGCACTCATTTGGATGCTATAATGAAAAACCAACATCAGATCAGTAGTTACATGACTACATTTAGCTGAATCAGCTTGGGTAATGATGGCCATGACATCAGAATTTTCCAAAGGCAAGCTCATCTATCGCTTCATGGCTTGTCGAGCTACGCATTGTGGTACGATAACATGGAATATGACGGTTCTTTGCAGCAACATGATATTGGTAAGAATGATCATTTGAAGTAAATCAGTTCGTACCGTTTTGTTACAGATTTCTAGTCCAACATTTGAAAAGGGCGTAACAGTCAAAATGTATTCCTTCTGATTCTTCGTTCTCATATATAGCTATATATGTGGACAAAGAATCAGAAGGAATAAATTTTGGCTGTTACGCCATTTTCAAATGTTGGTCTAGATTTATCATATTAGAGCCCATTTTCCGTCGATGCAAAAAAAAGCGTGTGCAACTCGTTGCAAAACTAATTCAGCACTCGTAGTATTTATCCAACTCGACAAGCCTGGTTGGATAAACGTATAACTCGATATCAACTCGTGCAACTCGTTATAAACGTACAAAAAGTTATCGAAATAGTAGTTTGGGCAACAAGATGCAAAAAGATGATTTTTTCAGCAGGAGTCGTACGTTTATCGAACGAAGCTTGCCGAGTTGGATAAATACTACGAGTGCTGAAAAAATCGAGTTTTGCAACGAGTTGCACACGCATTTTTTTGCAATGACGAAAAATGGACTTTAAATATGACAAATCTGTACCAATATTATACTTCTACATGTCCAATTCCATCTAGAACTTACTCAACATGATCATTCTTGCCGTGCCACATTGCATAGCTCGATAAGCTCGTAGCTTATCTCGTAGCATAGCTCGTGAAGCGATATTGATATTGACAGTTGCATAAGACAAGTGATGAAAGCATGACAGAGCATGTCATTTGTAGTCAAGCGTAAAATAAGCACATGGAAGAATGGCAAAAATGTGCAGTAAACTTTATGCGTCAAACAAATACATTTGGTTTTTAGCTGTTTTTAGATGCGTGACCGAAAAATAATTACATATTTTATGTTTTGCAGTCTAAAATTATTTACAATATTTACACATTTCAATTAAAGCTAACTCAAATCAATATTTACCATAACTACAATTAGAATTTTTAGATTACGTCATATATTATATGATAATTGGTATTTCGTATTTAAGAGGCCGTTTGCAACATGATATTCAATTCATTTTGGGCTGTCAAAAGAAATCTTTTCAAACAACATAATGAAGATTTCAGTATAGGGTAAAAGTTCCGATAGTCGTGGGTGTTCCTATAGTTGCGGTAGTGCTGTTTTTACACAATCTACGTATTTAACGCAGCAACCCATATAGTCTATCAATTTGTTGACCTGTCATTACACGAAATACAGGAAAAGAGGTTGAGAATTGCTTCAAAATTGGTAAAGTATCACTAAAATACCATTTCATTTTCTCTGCTTTGCACCAATAGTTGCGGTAGTGTTCCTATAGTTGCGAGTCCCATATGAAAACAATGGGATTCGCAACTATAGGAACACGAATTAAAAAATACCGCAACTATTGGAACACTGCACCAATAATTGGAGGTACTATTTTAGGTAACAATGATGGATGTTGCTGCAATCAGGACCCCTTTCGGATCACATATAATTAATAATCTTCCTTGTGCACCCTTGAGGTAAGTGAAATGAAGTATAGGCTTGGTGCGAACCAACAAATAGTGGTGGAACGTGCTTAGTTCCTCCACTATTGGGTCTTTTACCCTACTAATTATTGTAAGATAAGTTTTTCTGATAGGAAACCGAGCTAGAAACACATGTGCTATGCAGAGAGAAATCCAGTAATACTCGACTGTCAAGCACTTTGCTATCTCGTTCTCCCAGGGATTATATTCTCTGTTATTTTTTTTTGTAGCAAGCGGTCATGCTCTCTCTGTGCATAGATGGTAGAATTCATATTTGAAGACAGAGTCTTGGAAGTGTAAAGGAATTATTCTGATGTCAATCTGTAGAAAACATTTCAAGTCATATGACAGAATGAAGAGAAGATTTTTTCCACCAATTCAATATGAATTGATAATATTTGAATTAAATTACTATATAAAGTCAATGTGGCGGACCACAACAAAATATGGTTCGAACATATTACATTAACGCAGTAAATAAATAAAACGAATAACAGTTAAATTGAGTTTTAGTTTTTAAATTTATTATCTGTTATTACAATATTAATTAAAGATCATACTGTTGTGGAATTTTCAGGGGAACCAGAATAAATACACATAATCAAATGGTATAAATATTAGCAAAAGCATAGTCCAAACCAGTGTTTTTACGTTATTTGGCTACTAATGAAAGTGTGGTATCTCACAATGGTGTATATTAGAATCTATTATCTTCATTGACAAATTCCTCCAGAAGCACTTTAAGTATTTTCGATCTACGTTGGGTTCTTTTTGAGCTTATTGGAAAAAGCGGGTAAACAGAAAATGTGACCTTCCAATTTCCATCTTGTATTTTTAATCCACCCTCGTTAGTTCTACAAACCCGTCTTACGCAAAATTCTCAATAAGGTTTTCTACCCAACTGTCAAATCTTAGCTGGAATAATTCCTCATTCTATATAAATTTAAATGCATTCCAAATGTTATATTTAAGCTATTCTTCAACGTATCTTGTTAAATTTACTTTCAACCAGATTCAACCAAAAAAAAAACAATAAAATGCGGATTAAATAGTGACAAAGGATATCTCAACTAATTTTAGATACGTATAATAAGCCATGCAGACAACTTGCTGTTTGTCTCAGACAATTCATTGACTTCTTTAATGTCAAATTTCCCAAAGAATCATGACGTCTTTGTGTTGCAGTCAAATGAGCAAACAACAACATGGTGTGCGAAACAGAGAGCGAGTAGGTACAATCCGAGAAGAATGTAAACTTCCACAGCAACCTCGTATAGCTCTCCAACTGCTTCAGCGTGCGTCAATTTCGATATGGTGCACCGGCTTGGTCCCGCCGGATACAGTTCAACGAGCTATATCAAATTTATTATACATTTCCACAAAAATATGCCTACCACACTTCTGCTACAACATTTGATTTTCCGTTTGCATTCGATTAAACATAATCGATTAAGTTTGCAAAAAAACATCAAGCATCCCTATTTTTTTTCATGATGACATTTTGAAGTGTGTGTAAAACGATCGTCATATTTTGGGTAGTTCGATTTACGTGTGTATCGATCCTTTCGGACGCGAGTTGGCGCCACATATGGTGTCGCCAAAATTTCGTGAGAGTGAATCATATTGTTAATATAGTATATTTGATAATATTGTAATTATTGTTCATTTCGAGTTCGGGTGGCCAATACCCGGAAAATAGGAAATTAACTTTGATTGAACTTATAAATCCCACAATCCGCATAAAAAATGCACAAAACGCGATCTTGGCGTATAATTAATTGATACATGGTGATGCATTCATCATCTTCAAAATTATATTCCATTCGTTTCATTTGTGACACATATTATGTCGCATAGAAAAATGTCACGGTAGCTCATGACATTTTTTTCTGTCATGCTACAATAATTTGTGTTACATGAACGTCGCACATTGAACACGTGACCATCAATAGATTTACAGTTCAAGACAGTACATTTTAATCCACTGGTCACGAGTAATCTATCAGATTTTGTACAGGGATAGTTTACCTGTATAGAGTGATCTGATAAATAATTTTAGATCAGTTCATTATAATATATACAAAAACAAATTAATATGAATCAATTTTAATAAAACCTTTGGTTAATCACTCCGAAATGCTCTCCGTATGAAGAAAAGGAACCCTAGTAGAATTCCCTTTAAATTTTATTAAGTCGGATCAAATTCGTAAATCTTAGTTGAAAAGTGGTTGAATGTCTATGACGAAAACGGAAATGCTATCAGCAAAAAATGAATTCTTATCTATATGAAGAATCATACTATTCAAAACAATAATTTTAAAAAGGCTAATTTATTGATTGGGTGCCAGAAGCCTTAGCTGGATTCTGACTTCAAAACAAGAAACACTCGAAAGTTTGTCAAAGGACCAACATTATATCCAAAACTATGGGATCATATTACCGAAGTTATGGATCATAATCACGATAAAAATTGCGCAAAAATGTATTTTTATGGATTAAAATGTAGTTTTCTATGGATCATTTTCTAAATGGATGATGTTTAAAGGTACATACTTATTTTCCAATTATTTGGTTTATTTTTTTAGCTTAGTTATGCTTAGTTATGGATCTTAAAATTAATCTTTATGGATACGCCTGAGCTATTTTTTTGGATTTAAGGTAGCGGTATGGAACATTCAGATGTTATTTATAGTTCGTTTTTCATTTTTTTATGGATCGATTTTGTGCATTTAACGGTACAAAGTAAGGCTGCCGACTTTTCTTTATTACTACTCATATCTCTCCTACTAAGAGCATGTTTCATCTTATTTTCTTCTCTATATTGCAAGTAAAAATTATAGTTTTCCAGAAAGAGAGCCCATCTACTTATTTACATCTTTCTTAGATAATGTTTGTCCTAAAGCAATTACTTACTTTACTTATGGATCCTGTACACCTCCGGTGGTGCAAAGGGTAGACTTGAAAGACCTCCATCCCGAGCGTTGTCCAGCTATCGCTTTAACCTGTTGCCAGGTTAGATTTCGGTCGACTTCTTTTATTTCTTTATTGAGGCTTCGCCGCCACGAGCCTCTTGGTCTGCCTCTGCTGCGATGTCCCGCTGGGTTCCAGTCTAATGCTTGTTTACAGATTTCGTTTCCGCCCCTACGTAGAGTGTGGCCGACCAGCCCCACTTCCGATCTCGAATTTCTGCTGCTATCGGCATCTGGTGACAACGACGATGGAGCTCGTTGTTTGGTAGATATTGAAAGCTTTCAACATTCTCCGGGCGATGACATACTGACGCGTCGAGCGATGCGGAACGCGTCCAAGCACTCGTAAAGCAGAATATCAGCAAGAGAAATTATTTTGTCTTGGACGCGTTCGCGCACGCACACGCGTAAGTATGTCATCGGCCTCCCTCCTTAGCCGTGCGGTAAGACGCGCGGCTACAAAGCAAGACCATGCTGATGGTGGCTGGGTTCGATTCCCGGTGCCGGTCTAGACAATTTTCGGATTGGAAATTTTCTCGACTTCCCTGAACATAAAAGTATCATCGTGTTAGTCTCATGATATACGAATGCAAAAATGATAACTAGGCTTAGAAACCTCGCAACCACGCTGCCGAAGAGGAGTGCTCGTCAAGGTAGTTGAACTTACTCTGCATATCAGTGCGCCGTTGAGCGAGGAGTGCAAACGTCATCAAGCCAATTCAAAGTCTTTTAGGTGCTCCAAGGGTATAGGCTGCCATAACAACTCGCAGTTTGGTTCACGGTCAATCGCACCCTCGTCGATTACGATGAGGAACAGTAACGGTGATAGAATACATCCTTGCCTCGCACCAGCTAAAGCACTACAATCAGTAAAGATTTTAACAGCATCTTTTAACAGCATCTTTTAACAGCATCTTTTAACAGCATGAATAACAGCCAATGTTTCCAACTCAAAACTATGCCATCATTTCAAATTCATCCGTTTTCTTACTAAAGCTTTTTTGTTTGGTGGGGTTTCGGTCACCGTAAAACTTTAAATTTTCTGGTTTGTTTATTTTTATCGGTGACCACCGATAAGAATCAACAAGCCAGAAAATACAAAGTAACTTATTGGATGAAAATTATTACCAGATTGTTTTTGAAGAAGCACAGCCCCAAAACCATGTCAGCTTGAGTCACAGTGTAGCTGTGTTTCAGCAGGTGGATTAAAAAGAGCTAGAATTGGAGATGATATCAATTTTTGTTTGAGTATATCAAAAGATTCAACTTGCTCTTTTCCAAAAACAAACTTTGCATCTTTTTTAAACAGAGTCTGGCAATAGTTGCAAAATTAGCAATAAACTTTCGAAAATAGCTAGTTAATCCAATGAATCGTTGAACATCCTTGAAGTTTTTTGGTTGCAGAAAATTAGAAATACTTTCAATATGGGTTTTATTCGGTTTTTTATCATATTCATTTACACTGACCCCACATATATGGGTCACTTTGTAACAATAGTTGGTCACTCCATTTTGCATGTAGGCCAAATGGAAATGACTCATATTAGTGCGTGATCCATGATTGTGGAGTCCGTGTACCCAAATAATCCCAAATAATCAATTTCGTGAAAAAGGAATTTGCATTTTTCCAAAAGATTTTTACCCAAAATTTCTAACACTTCTTTTAATATTTTCAGATGCTTTTCAAAATTTTCACTTGCAATCATAATATCGTCCATGTAAACCACTAATTCGCCTTTGTCTATTAAATGTTTGAAAATTTTATTTATGAAACGTTGGAATACTGCTGGTGCATTGCATAATCCGAAAGGAACTCTTAAATATTCATATTGACCTCGATGAGTAATAAATGATGTATATTTGGTAGAATTTTCATTCAACCTAATTTGGTGAAAGCCAGATTTGAGATCTAATATTGTAACAATTCGTTTTCCCCTCAGATTATCAAATAAATCATCAATAATAGGTAATGGATAGTTATCACGTAACTGTATCTTTATTTAATTTCCTATAGTCAATGCACATTATGAAATCATGTCCTTTTTTGGTATTAACACGATGAGACTTGCAAATGGAGAATTACTCTCTTTGATTATTGCAGATTCTAAAAGTTCAGGTAATTTTTCATCAAAATAATAGCATCGTAGAAGCCTAAGAATCAGGTAGGTACTACAAGAAACTTAATACAAAAACTATAGTGTTACTGCATTTGAAAAGCTTGAATAATTTCTGAGGTTGTTTCGAAATTCCGCATTCTGGCTTGATTTTTTATTGTTTTGTCCAAGATACCTTCTACCACATAGTCTACCAACTCTTTCTCCGGCATTTTCAACTTCAGCGCGATCATTTTTTTCGATTGGCAATACTCAGAAAACGGCTTCTGTCCATTCCATTTTATACCTTCCAATGTCTTCCGCAATTCATAGAAACTTTCGGTGATATCAAACATGCTACGCAAATCTTCTAGACTTTCGAGATAAGTTTTGAACACAAAATTCGATATGAAAACATCCACATTATATCTTTCCCTTCAACTTGTTTCATTAGTAAGAGCTTCATTATGTATCATCCAATTTCAAAACACGTTTCATTACTTCAACAGCCATTATGAAATGCCCAACATCTTCGTCACTCTTTCCACTGAAAGTTGGCAGCAAAGACAAAATTTCTTGAATTCCTAGATGTGTCTGAATTGATGGTTTGAAAGAAGTTTCTAAATATGGAGATTCTTGCTTTTCAGAAAATACGGGAACCGTCATAAAGTTCGATTGGGTAGCTTTTTCATTTGTGAAACCTTGACAACTGGCTCGGGGTAACTGTGACTCCAGAGGGACTGCAGCATTCATAGTGCTTCCTGCAACGATACCTGCAGCCATTGAAGTTTCTGGACGGAGATTTTTCATGACATCTCTAATCATCCTCGAAACTGTTTCTAGATCCTGCAGATCCAGATTATTCAAATGCTTCACAGTTGTATCGATTTTCTGTCACAATCCGGTGCGGCGAGTTTTCCGTAGGGCAATTTGTTGTTAGTTTGGACCAGCTGCCGGTTTTAAAAGCTAATATTTAGCAATGAACATAAATGTCTGCGTTTGAGTTTGTTGGCATAAAAGGCCTATACATTATTCTCAAGGTCTGGAAAGATTTTTTTTGTCTTTAATTAGGACAGCGGTTCTCAACCTGGGGTACATGTACCCCTGGGGGTACCTTCGCTGGCCCTAGGGGGTACCTCGGACAAAAATGTGTAATGGCGGACGCATTAAATCCCAATCGAAACTAATTAATAAAGAATTATTAATTGTGTATTTTTTTGTACCTAATATTTGTCTTGTACCTAATATGGAATGCGATCAATAAATCAAAGCCAATTGAAACCTGTCTTCCACAACCAGCACAATGTATGAAGGGCTGCGGAACGAATGATCAAACGAACAAAACATCGAATGAACAAGTCTCAGAATTCTTTAATGCAGTCTACATACCTGTTCAAAACAAAAGGGTGAATAATATGTTAAAATATGCTTCTGAACTAAAATCGAGGATCTAAATTGGAATTCGGAATCCTTCGTTTGAGAGACATGAAAATTTGTTTTTCACTAAAGCTCGGTTGCTTCGTTGCAAGAGGATAAGAAGCATCCTTTTACGCTTCTCGGAAGCCTTCTTCCAAGTATTTCGAATGCCTCCTTTCAAGAGGCTCGGAAGCCTCCTTTCAAGAGGCTCGGAAGCCTCCTTTCAAGAGGCTCGGAAGCCTTTTTAAGTGGCTCGGAAACCTCCTTTCAAGTGGCTCGCAAGCCACCTTTCAAGTGGCTCGGAAGCCACCTTTCAAGTGGCTCGGAAGCCTCCTTTCAAGTGGCTCGGAAGCCACCTTTCAAGTGGCTCGGAAGCCACCTTTCAAGTGGCTCGGAAGCCACCTTTCAAGTGGCTCGGAAGCCACCTTTCAAGTGGCTCGGAAGCCACCTTTCAAGTGGCTCGGAAGCCACCTTTCAAGTGGCTCGGAAGCCACCTTTCAAGTGGCTCGGAAGCCACCTTTCAAGTGGCTCGGAAGCCACCTTTCAAGTGGCTCGGAAGCCACCTTTCAAGTGGCTCAGAAGCCACCTTCAAGTGGCTCAGAAGCCACCTTTCAAGTGGCTCAGAAGCCACCATTCAAGTGGCTCAGAAGCCACCATTCAAGAGGCTCGGAAGCCTCCTTTCAAGAGGCTCGGAAGCCTCCTTTCAAGAGGCTCGGAAGCCTCCTTTCAAGAGGCTCAGAAGCCTCCTTTCAAGAGGCCTCAGAAGCCTCCTTTCAAGAGGCTCAGGCCTCCTTTCAAGAGAGGCTCAGGAAGCCTCCTTTCAAGAGGCTCAGAAGCCTCCTTTCAAGAGGCTCAGAAGCCTCCTTTCAAGAGGCTCAGAAGCCTCCTTTCAAGAGGCTCAGAAGCCTCCTTTCAAGAGGCTCAGAAGCCTCCTTTCAAGAGGCTCAGGAAGCCTCCTTTCAAGAGGCTCAGAAGCCTCCTTTCAAGAGGCTCAAGCCTCCTTTCAAGAGGCTCAGAAGCCTTCTTTCAAAAGGCTCCAGAAGCCTCCTTTCAAGAGGCTCAGAAGCCTCCTTTCAAGAGGCTCAGGAAGCCTCCTTTCAAGAGGCTCAGAAGCCTCCTTTCAAGAGGCTCAGGCCTCCTTCCAAGAGAGCTCAGAGCCTCCTTCCAAGAGGCTCAGAAGCCTCCTTTCAAGAGGCTCAGAAGCCTCCTTTCAAGAGGCTCAGAAGCCTCCTTTCAAGAGGCTCAGAAGCCTCCTTTCAAGAGGCTCAGAAGCCTCCTTTCAAGAGGCTCAGAAGCCTCCTTTCAAGAGGCTCGGAAGCCTCCTTTCAAGAGGCCTCAGGCCTCCTTTCAAGAGGCTCAGGAAGCCTCCTTTCAAGAGGCCTCAGAAGCCTCCTTTCAAGAGGCTCAGAGCCTCCTTTCAAGAGGCTCAGAAGCCTCCTTTCAAGAGGCTCAGGCCTCCTTTCAAGAGGCTCAGAAGCCTCCTTTCAAGAGGCTCAGGAAGCCTCCTTTCAAGAGGCTCAGAAGCCTCCTTTCAAGAGGCTCAGAAGCCTCCTTTCAAGAGGGCTCAGAAGCCTCCTTTCAAGAGGCTCGGAAGCCTCCTTCCAAGAGGCCTCAGGCCTCTTTTAAGAGGCTCAGAAGCCTCCTTTTAAGAGGCCTCAGAAGCCTCCTTTCAAGAGGCTCAGAAGCCTCCTTTCAAGAGAGCTCAGAAGCCTCTTTTCAAGAAGCTCAGAAGCCTCTTTTCAAGAGACTCGGAAGCCCCTTTCAAGAAGCTCAGGAAGCCTCCTTTCAAGAAGCTCAGAAGCATCCCTTCAAGAGGCTCAGAGCCTCCCTTCAAGAGGCTCAGAAGCCTCCCTTCAAGAGGCTCAGGCCTCCTTTCAAGAGGTTCAGGCCTCCTTTAAAGAGGTTCAGAAGCCTCCTTTCAAGAGGTTCAGAAGCCTCCTTTCAAGAGGCTCAGAAGCCTCCTTTCAAGAGGCTCAGGCCTCCTTTAAAAAGGCCTCAGGAAGCCTCCTTTCAAGAGGCTCAGGAAGCCTCCTTCCAAGAGGCTCAGAAGCCTCCTTCCAAGAGGCTCAGAAGCCTCCTTTCAAGAGGCTCAGAAGCCTCCTTTCAAGAGGCTCAGGAAGCCTCCTTTCAAGAGGCTCAGAAGCCTCCTTTCAAGAGGCTCAGAAGCCTCCTTTCAAGAAGGCTCAGAGCCTCCTTTCAAGAGGCTCAGAAGCCTCCTTTCAAGAGGCTCAGAGCCTCCTTTCAAGAGGCTCAGAAGCCTCCTTTCAAGAGGCTCAGAAGCCTCCTTTCAAGAGGCTCAGAAGCCTCCTTTCAAGAGGCCAGAGCCTCCTTTCAAGAGGCTCAGAAGCCTCCTTTCAAGAGGCTCAGAAGCCTCCTTTCAAGAGCTCAGGAAGCCTCCTTTCAAGAGGCTCAGAAGCCTCCTTTCAAGAGGCTCGGAAGCCTCCTTTCAAGAGGCTCGGAAGCCTCCTTTCAAGAGGCTCGGAAGCCTCCTTCCAAGAGGCTCGGAAGCCTCTTTTTAAGAGGCTCGGAAGCCTCCTTTTAAGAGGCTCGGAAGCCTCCTTTCAAGAGGCTCGGAAGCCTCCTTTCAAGAGGCTCGGAAGCCTCTTTTCAAGAAGCTCGGAAGCCTCTTTTCAAGAGGCTCGGAAGCCTCCTTTCAAGAGGCTCGGAAGCCTCCTTTCAAGAAGCTCGGAAGCATCCCTTCAAGAGGCTCGGAAGCCTCCCTTCAAGAGGCTCGGAAGCCTCCCTTCAAGAGGCTCGGAAGCCTCCTTTCAAGAGGTTCGGAAGCCTCCTTTAAAGAGGTTCGGAAGCCTCCTTTCAAGAGGCTCGGAAGCCTCCTTTCAAGAGGCTCGGAAGCCTCCTTTAAAAGGCTCGGAAGCCTCCCTCGAAAGGGCTCGGAATATTTTTTTTGAAAAGGATTGGAAGCCTACGCATACCCAAACTACCCGAGAGGGGGTACCTCAATTAATGCAATAGTTCGAAGGGGTACCTCTCAAGGAAAAGGTTGAGAACCGCTGATTTAGGAGACTTGCAGCCCGAGGCTGGCTCGTCTCCGTAGTCTGCAAAGATTTATAACTGTTGATTTTAAGTATTATATTCATTTTTGTCATTTTTTTATCTAACAGTCATATTTTTTGAAGTGAAATCTTTTGTGTTTGAATCTTTCGCTTCTCTACAATAAATAATAGATATGAATGAAGATAAACATAGAGTTTTGAAACACATTGTTTGAAAGATTATGTACCAAATTAATTTGGTTACACTGGCCACCACTTCGTCAGAGCTATCGATTAAATAATAACATGGCAGTCTCGATTTAATTGTCACGGCATGTCCTAGCTTCGTTTTGACTCAAATTCTGCTTTTAAATGGCCATTTTGGCTTTATTTATGTAATTTTCTCCATAGGAGTTTGAATTCTTTTGTAAACTTGATCCTTAGTACAAAAAGAACGATAAAAACTTTGGTTTTAGGGCGCAAAAACTCCAGTGTTCAAGATTTGAGTTGTTTAGAAACTCAAAATTACATTGATCCTATAACTTCAGTAGACCCTCAACTTCAGTAGGCTCAAGTTCTCTATTTTCTCTTGATTATTCTGTTACAAATTTATTTACATTGTATCTCAAATGGCAATGCAACGCAAACAGGCTGTACCCGGGATTGTCCCGCATGATCCGGTACTGGCCACTGTAAGCTAATGCCTACATGTAGATAACAAGATGGTGTTGCTAGATTAAGCGGTCATTATTTTTAAGGCTCGGCTCCCACCGCTCGTATCATAGAATTTTTCTAATTGTTCTCACACAAAGTGAGTGAGAGGTGAAGTGATGAAAAACGGTTTTCATCTAACAGTAACGATTTTCGTTTATCTTCCAAGGCATAAAGAAAAGTGATGGATGAAAAATGTCCCTCGCCATAACCAAAAAAATGCTCACCTAATATTCCCAACGGACCTAAACGTAAACATTTAGAAAAAGTCGAGTTTTCTACTGCAACCAACAGCTTTCATACTGCTTAGATCTGTTGAAAAGGCCATTTTGGAAAGTTTTACAGATTCAAAAAATCTTCATGAACTTAGTTGAAAATTTGCCTGGAGACTGTATTCAAGATGTTAATTGCAATGGAGGGGTGGCACTTTGAATCTGTAATATTTTTCAAAATGGTAAACAGATCCAATCAATATGAAATCTGTTGTTCGCAGTTAATAAATCGGCTGTTTTTATTTTTACTGAGGTCTGTTGGAAATATTGAGCGAAGAATATTTTTACGTCGTTTATGGTGAGGGGCATACTTTTGAAAATGGTAAACAGGTCCAAAACTGATCTGTTACTTATGTGCATTTGTAAAACTAAGCTAGATTCTCTCTATGGCATTTTGGGTAACAATATTTGGTTTTAAAAATATGAAACAAAATTAATTTTCTTCGCGAATTTTTTTATTCGTTTTTGCATTATACTAAAAACTAGAAAATAAAATTCCGCGGAAAAAAAATTAATTTCGTTTCGTTCCGTAAAATTTCGAATCAAATGGACCTCGATTTCGTTTCGTTTCGAAGTCTCGGAAGTAAATCTGAATTTCGTTTCGTTTCGTTTCGAAACAACAATAGCTTTCCTAATTTCGTTTCGTTTCGTTTCGTCAGGAAAAATTGTGTTATCGCATACCCTTAAAAGTAAGCATGCTGCGACCGTAGAGCATCGTCTCGGTCCAGCTTGTGCGAAGATAGCAGTGACGTCACATGTTTATATTCAAACTGAATGTTTACATACGTGATGAGCCTGCCTTGTTTTTTGTATGCCGTGGTCATTTATTTAGCTGTCCAAAGTCAAGGCCTACTTACAAATTTCGAATTAGTTGCTAGAGTATATTTATCTTCTATATAATAAAAATGAGTTGAGGTTTTTTTCCTGACGATTTAACTCACGAACGGGTTGACCGATTAACAAGATTTTTTCCCTAATCGATTCGTCTTGGGACCCGCAAGGTTTGTATATACAAAAAATTGGTGAATTTAAAGGAGAAATGTAAAAAAAATCTTAAGAATACAATTTTGGGTCAATAAAACAATCGCATCGAAATTGATCTAGAGTGCGATGCTGCAAATAGTTGATTGTGACATTTTCAACACCCGGGCAAAGCTGGGTCTCTTTCGCTAGTATTCAATAACACTATTTCTACATTCTTCCATAATTTTCCGGATGATTTTTTCAACAAAATTTCCGGAATATTTCATGCATGAATTTTGGAAAATGGTTGTCAGTCGATACTCTCAATGGTCTCAGGGTGCGCCTGGTACTTGATGTTGTCATACACGCACTGCTGGAAGCAATCCCAGTTGATTCGATGGTGGATACGCCGCGTAAGCTGGTAGAGGTCAGTCTAAAGTGGTAAGAGGTCAGTCCATGGTACATCACTGGCTGGTAAGTTTTACTGTTGTCCATGCTATGTTGGTGGAAAATGTCCAGAACTGGCTGGAAGCTTTCGTGCTCAAGACGATATACTGCCATTCAACCAGATTATGTTGAAGAATGGTTTCGTTTTGATTCCGCCTGGTGGTAGTCCTGGTTTTGCATTTCACGTTGAGGTCACCAGCGAAGAGCTACCGTCCATGCGACAGGATTAACTTGTTAATGACAGGGACATCATAATCAACGCGATGAAGCCCCAGTAAGTAAGTAAGTGAGTAAGCAGATAAGACGATTTATGCTTAAAATATAAGTCCATCGTTGCAATTCGCTTTTTGTTTACTGTAAATAAAAAAAAAACGCCCGTTTCAATTAATCACGTTGAGGATCCATTATTATAGAATGGAACGGTAGAACAGAAATTGATAGCCGTTTACCAATCAATCATACAAATTAAACCTAATAACAATTACAAAATAGTAAGTTCAGTTCGGTCATCCTAACGGACCGGATTGAATAACGTTTTTCTAATTCACCTTGCACCAGCGCCACAGCCCCATTGATATTCCAGATACAATTTCCATCGAAACAGTTCCTACATCCTTTTGGTCATCGTGGTCAATCGCGACACACCTAAAAATGGTCAACCGATCGCAATAGTTTCCAAAATCGGATCCGAGACCCGCTTTGCATTCGTTCTTAACCGTGCAGTTCGCTTCCCGATCGACAAATCACCGCGGACTGAATCGGACCGGGGGCAGTTGACTACCCGTCAGCAGAAGCAGCCAACCATCGATCGTCCACGTCCAGAATGTTTATGCATGCAAATGTTGATTTAACTATTTCCTTCCTTTCGGTTCTTTTCATAGTTTTTTTTTTCTGCAGAGTGCTTTCTTATTCAAGCCATCGAAATGCGAAGAAAGGAGTTAGTGGTTCCATTAACCATTGGTGTAGTTAGGATTATTTTCCTGAAAAGGGATTTGAGAATGTAGAATTTCCATGCAAGTCGTCATGGAATAAAAATCAAGGTAATAAAAATTGAAGTTGGGACTATCTAAGAAATAAAAAAAAGTCAAAAAACATACAGCTCTGCCAAGTATTCGCCCTGGCTACCGCAACGTCAAGTGCACACCATCGTTAGATCAATAGCAAAACCTGGAAGCGGGCATCGTTCACTATCGACCACACCGTCGTACGCCGATTGCGTTGGTAATTGATGGAATTGAAGTGGCTGAACCAAGCCAAGCTGAGTGAGTTTCGCTGAAAGTAGAAATGCAAATCGATTTAAAAACTTTTGAAGGGTTGGGCTCTTGTCGCCGTTTGATTCTCACCTGATGGGGTCCCGGCGCGGCAGGGCATATTATTATGAATGGTACCCAATGGTTTGAATTTGTAACGAAACCGCGTCATATCGAGCTAGTCATTGAACTCTTTAGCACTTGGTGCGTTGCGGTTGTTGGCACAGAGCGAACGGAAATTGATCACCGACTGACAGGTTGGATTTATTTATAGTGGCGTTTTGGCGGATGATGATGAGTCACGTCATCCGTCCGTCGTCGTCGTGCGCTGCCATGGAATTGTGGCATAATGCATCCGAAGGTTTGGTTCCACTCATCAGAGGACTGGATGCGTTTTAATGGGGTTGCGGGATCGTTTGATGGATGGAGGAGCTTAAGTTTTGAATTTAGTGCTTTTTTATGCATTTTTGGATTTTGGGCGAGGCGTTTTGAAGGAGTATCAATAGGAAAGCAATTACAGATGCATACATTGTATCGCTATGTGGAATGTCCAAGAATAAATTTATGATGTTGAAATTGTTATGCTGGCTTTGAAATTGGTGAACCAATCCCGGATGTAATCAGCACTTCCAAAATATTGGTCTTATCTTACCTAATCATTCCATTATTTATACTTATGCCCTCACTCATACTCTTATTCACATAGGGGAACTGTTCCGATCTCCATCTCACTGTACATATATCCATCTCATCGCTAAACAAAGAAATACGGGACCAAATTTTTTTTGTCAACATGCGTGCTCACTGCTGGAAAAAATCACAAAAATAATAAACAAACCAAATTCCTTTCCATTGCTTTGTTTTTCATGGGATGGAAATAGGAGCTATGAGATGAAGTGGCAAACCGTTCCCCTACCATGAAATAAACTATCGCATTAATTTTCACAAATTTTTAGCAAAACCATATGTACTTACAGCCTCTGCCACTTTATCTATATACTTACTGATCGACTGTTCGTGTTAAATATATTTATTGGAAGGCTGCTCAGTCCTACATTTTTTACAACGAGTTTCGACATTGGGGTTGTGTCTTTTTCAAGGGAAAATATTTTTATTGTTTGTCGCCGTATGTTTAGACTAACTTGCACTGTCTGTTAGTCTATTTAGAGCAAGTGCAAGTTAGACTAAGCACACGAGGAGAAACTATTAAAAAAAATTCCCCTTGAAAAAGACACAATCCCCGTGTCGAAACGTCGGTTAAATAATAAACTCGTAGTAAAACACTGATCAGCCGTTTAATAGATATAATTTATGTAGAAATGTTTTGAGTAAATTAGTTCCCTTCCTACTTCATGTACCATTCAACTTACGTCACGAAACCCAACCAAAAGCCTATTTCTTTCAATCTATCGGCCGTGCCGAGCTCCAATTCCACGAAGCGCCCGTCTAGTTGTCTGGTCAGCTCCAGAACGCTCTCAAAAGGTGCGATTCCAGGAAATCGATCAAACTTAACCTCGTCAAATCAGTTAACAGCCGTCAAGGCACACGCGTTCAGTCAGTGTGGATCCACCGGAGTTGATTAAATTACCTCCGACATCACTTCCACACCGCGTCCACCATCATTAGAGCAACCCTGCGCCGTGACGGTGCTACACCGAATTTAACAAGATATTTTGATAGTTGCTTATTGTTTCGTTTGAATGATCTCATTGTCAGGGTGTTAGTCTGCTTTTTCTTCCCTACTTGTTACACCGAATCGGTGCCGAGAAAAAAGATCTCCCCGATTTTTTTCCTACTCCTCCAGCAACAATCCGAGCTCGGTCCTCTTATTGTTCCGCGACGGGAAACTGTTTCGGATCCGTCAACGTCATCGAGCGGGCGCTCGCGTTGCCTCACGGTGGTGCCTTACCTACCTATCATAATGCGCGGGTTGAGGCGGGCCGCGAAGGGAGCAGAATTTCGACGATCCAACCTTCGCACACGCGTGATGATAAAGCAGTAAACGCTTTTGACAAGTTACAAATTTGTAGTAATAAAGATCGAGACAGATGAGAGAAGGGGGAATCAGATTTGATGGATAATTATGAAAGACAGATAATTTGGGCTGGCGTGTGAAGTGGAGTTTTTGTAACACCTCAGCTGTCAGCGTGGATCGTTGCCATTTTCGGGTTCAACGGTTGCTGCGGAACATGAGTGGGGTTTGATAAATTGCGCTCTGAAATTACTTAAACCCACATTATTGAGAAGGGAATGAATTGTTGTTCTGAGCATTTACAGTCACTTAGAATAAATCTAACCCCAAATGATAATTTATCAAAGATGCAAAGGGGCCTTGAAGTTTCAATAAATACTTTTAATTGAGCTCATGAGCTGTGGTATACCGTTCACATCATGGAATCTTTTTTATGTTGAATAGAATCGAATAATTGTGGTTTTGAAAAGCTTTTCGTTTTCTTTTTATTCGAATTTTTTTAACTGTTATGGATTTTTTCGATATTCATTTAAACGGAACTATTAAAATCATGAAGCTGTGAACTCAGTGTAGACATAAGGTTGAAGGCTCTATCATAAGTAATGAGTTCGTGTATTTCATACCCTTTCTATGTGCCCACCTCTGGCTCCGCCAGTGAGCATGATCTTTCATATGTTAATCTTCATTCTTTGATTGTTATGTACTAAATTTTCCGAAAAGGTGTACTTTATTTGTTTACTTAGGCTATATGAATTGGTTATCTGATTATATTTAAGTCCCTGGTTAATGGTTTGTAATTTCAAATGGAGCAAATCTTATAAATACAAAATGCAAATCAATGTACCTCGATGTAAGGCAACCTCGATAGAATGTTATAAGGCTTTTTTACCTCGATGTAAAATAACTTTTTTCTAATAATAAAATTGAAAATTGAATGATGTGAATGTTCATGAGTACACATTATAACAGACGGTTCTGCACGATTAAAAGTCTGTTCCCATGAGTACCTATTGGTGGCCGTGAGTGCCGTTCGGCCATATGCTATTTGGCCGAAAGTTGTTTGGTCGAATATATCATTTGGCCGAACACAGCATTCGGCCGAAAGTAATTTGGCCGAAGGGTCATATAGCTCAGCGGTTCTCAACCTGGGGTACATGTACCCCTAGGAGTACCTCCGCTGGCCCCAGGGGGTACCTCGAACAGAAATGCGTAATGGCGGACGTATTACAATTCCAATCAAAACATATTGATAATAAAAATTAAATAGGGGAAACCGCCGATTGTTGAACGGCTAATTTTGTCGCCTATTGTTGAACTCCCATAAGAAATGTACGTGCGTTCAACAATAGGTGAAGAAATTAGCCGTTCAACATTTGGCGAATTACCCTAAAATTGTAAAATAATATGTTTAAAGTATGCATCTGAACTGAAATCTAGAATTTGAAGGTTTTAAGAGGCCCGGAAGCCTCCTTTCAAGAGGCCCGGAAGCCTCCTTTCAAGAGGCCCGGAAGCCTCCTTTCAAGAGGCCCGGAAGCCTCCTTTCAAGAGGCCCGGAAGCCTTCTTTCAAGAGGCCCGGAAGCCTCCTTTCAAGAGGCCCGGAAGCCTCCTTTCAAGAGGCCCGGAAGCCTCCTTTCAAGAGGCCCGGAAGCCTCCTTTCAAGAGGCCCGGAAGGAAGCCTCCTTTCAAGAGGCCCGGAAGAAGCCTCCTTTCAAGAGGCCCGGAAGGAAGCCTCCTTTCAAGAGGCCCGGAAGGAAGCCTCCTTTCAAGAGGCCCGGAAGAAGCCTCCTTTAAAGAGGCCCGGAAGAAGCCTCCTTTCAAGAGGCCCAGAAGAAGCCTCCTCCCATGAGGCCCGGAAGCCTCCTTTCAAGAGGCCCGGAAGCCTCCTTTCAAGAGGCCCGGAAGCCTCCTTTCAAGAGGCCCAGGCCTCCTTTCAAGAGGCCCTGGAAGCCTCCTTTCAAGAGGCCCAGAAGCCTCCTTTCAAGAGGCCAGGAAGCCTCCTTTCAAGAGGCCAGAAGCCTCCTTTCAAGAGGCCCGGAAGCCTCCTTTCAAGAGGCCCGAAGCCTCCTTTCAAGAGGCCCGGAAGCCTCCTTTCAAGAGGCCCGGAAGCCTCCTTTCAAGAGGCCGGAAGCCTCCTTTCAAGAGGCCCGGAAGCCTCCTTTCAAGAGGCCAGGCCTCCTTTCAAGAGGCCAGAAGCCTCCTTTCAAGAGGCCCGGAAGCCTCCTTTCAAGAGGCCCGAAGCCTCCTTTCAAGAGGCCCTGAAGCCTCCTTTCAAGAGGCCCTGGAAGCCTCCTTTCAAGAGGCCTGAAGCCTCCTTTCAAGAGGCCAGAAGCCTCCTTTCAAGAGGCCCAGAAGCCTCCTTTCAAGAGGCCAGAAGCCTCCTTTCAAGAGGCCCGGAAGCCTCCTTTCAAGAGGCCAGAAGCCTCCTTTCAAGAGGCCGGAAGCCTCCTTTCAAGAGGCCCGAAGCCTCCTTTCAAGAGGCCCAGAAGCCTCCTTTCAAGAGGCCCAGGCCTCCCCTTTCAAGAAGCCCGAAAGCTTCCTTTCAAGAGGCTTGGAAGACTCCTTTCAAGAGACTCGGAAGCTACCTTTCAAGCGGACCAGAAGCCTCCTTTCAAGAGGCCCAGAAACGTCTTTCCAAGAGCCCCAGAAACGTCCTTTCAAGAGGCCCAGAAACGTCCTTTCAAGAGGCCCGGAAGCCTCCTTTTAAGAGGCCAGAAGCCTCCTTTCAAGAGGCCCAGGCCTCCTTTCAAGAGGCCCAGAAGCCTCCTTTCAAGAGGCCCAGGAAGCCTCCTTTCAAGAGGCCCGAAGCCTCCTTTCAAGAGGCCCGGAAGCCTCCTTTCAAGAGGCCCGGAAGCCTCCTTTCAAGAGGCCAGAAGCCTCCTTTCAAGAGGCCCGGAAGCCTCCTTTCAAGAGGCCTGGAAGCCTCCTTTCAAGAGGCCAGAAGCCTCCTTTCAAGAGGCCCGGAAGCCTCCTTTCAAGAGGCCCGGAAGCCTCCTTTCAAGAGGCCCGAAGCCTCCTTTCAAGAGGCCAGAAGCCTCCTTTCAAGAGGCCAGAAGCCTCCTTTCAAGAGGCCCGGAAGCCTCCTTTCAAGAGGCCCGGAAGCCTCCTTTCAAGAGGCCCGGAAGCCTCCTTTCAAGAGGCCCGGAAGCCTCCTTTCAAGAGGCCAGAAGCCTTCAAGAGGCCCAGGCCTCCTTTCAAGAGGCCCGGAAGCCTCCTTTCAAGAGGCCCAGAAGCCTCCTTTCAAGAGGCCCGAAGCCTCCTTTCAAGAGGCCAGAAGCCTCCTTTCAAGAGGCCCGGAAGCCTCCTTTCAAGAGGCCCGAAGCCTCCTTTCAAGAGGCCCGAAGCCTCCTTTCAAGAGGCCCGGAAGCCTCCTTTCAAGAGGCCCGGAAGCCTCCTTTCAAGAGGCCCAGAAGCCTCCTTTCAAGAGGCCCGAAGCCTCCTTTCAAGAGGCCCGGAAGCCTCCTTTCAAGAGGCCCAGAAGCCTCCTTTCAAGAGGCCCGAAGCCTCCTTTCAAGAGGCCCGGAAGCCTCCTTTCAAGAGGCCCCAAGCCTCCTTTCAAGAGGCCTGGAAGCCTCCTTTCAAGAGGCCCGGAAGCCTCCTTTCAAGAGGCCCAGAAGCCTCCTTTCAAGAGGCCCAGAAGCCTCCTTTCAAGAGGCCAGAAGCCTCCATTCAAGAGGCCCAGAAGCCTTCTTTCAAGAGGCCCGGAAGCCTCCTTTCAAGAGGCCCGGAAGCCTCCTTTCAAGAGGCCCGGAAGCCTCCTTTCCCGAGCAGCACAAGTCAAACGAAAATGGTTGCAGCAACCTGATTGTGACTAAATCCGGTCACATATGAGTTGCAGTAACCTATGTGAAATATGTGTGCTGCTAGGGTTCAAGAGGCCCGGAAGCCTCCTTTCAAGAGGCCCGGAAGCCTCCTTTCAAGAGGCCCGGAAGCCTCCTTTCAAGAGGCCCGGAAGCCTCCTTTCAAGAGGCCCGGAAGCCTCCTTTCAAGAGGCCCGGAAGCCTCCTTTCAAGAGGCCCGAAGCCTCCTTTCAAGAGGCCCGGAAGCCTCCTTTCAAGAGGCCCGGAAGCCTCCTTTCAAGAGGCCCGGAAGCCTCCTTTCAAGAGGCCCGAAGCCTCCCTTTCAAGAGGCCCAAGCCTCCTTTCAAGAGGCCCTGGAAGCCTCCTTTCAAGAGGCCAGAGCCTCCTTTCAAGAGGCCCGGAAGCCTCCTTTCAAGAGGCCCGGAAGCCTCCTTTCAAGAGGCCCGGAAGCCTCCTTTCAAGAGGCCCTGAAGCCTCCTTTCAAGAGGCCTGAAGCCTTCTTTCAAGAGGCCCGGAAGCCTCCTTTCAAGAGGCCCGGAAGCCTCCTTTCAAGAGGCCCGGAAGCCTCCTTTCAAGAGGCCCGGAAGCCTCCTTTCAAGAGGCCCGAAGCCCTCCTTTCAAGAGGCCTGGAAGCCTCCTTTCAAGAGGCCCAGGCCTCCTTTCAAGAGGCCCGGAAGCCTCCTTTCAAGAGGCCCTGAAGCCTCCTTTCAAGAGGCCCGGAAGCCTCCTTTCAAGAGGCCCAGAAGCCTCCTTTCAAGAGGCCCTGAAGCCTCCTTTCAAGAGGCCCAGGCCTCCTTTCAAGAGGCCCTGGAAGCCTCCTTTCAAGAGGGCCCGGAAGCCTCCTTTCAAGAGGCCCGGAAGCCTCTTTTCAAGAGGCCCGGAAGCCTCCTTTTAAGAGGCCCTCCTTTCAAGAGGCATCCTTTCAAAAGGCCCTGAAGCCTCCTTTCAAGAGGTCCGGAAGCCTCCTTTCAAGAGGCCCGGAAGCCTCCTTTCAAGAGGCCCAGAAGCCTCCTTTCAAGAGGCTCAGGAAGCCTCCTTTCAAGAGGCTCAGGAAGCCTCCTTTCAAGAGGCCCGGAAGTCTCCTTTCAAGAGGCCCGGAAGCCTCCTTTCAAGAGGCCCGGAAGCCTCCTTTCAAGAGACCCTGAAGCCTCCTTCCAAGAGGCCCGGAAGCCTCCTTTCAAGAGGCCCGGAAGCCTCCTTTCAAGAGGCCCGGAAGCCTCCTTTCAAGAGGCCCGGAAGCCTCCTTTCAAGAGGTCCGGAAGCCTCCTTTCAAGAGGCCCGGAAGCCTCCTTTCAAGAGGTTCGAAAGCCTTCCTTCAAGAGGCCCGGAAGCCTCCTTTCAAGAGGCCCGGAAGCCTCCTTTCAAGAGGCCCGGAAGCCTCCTTTTAAGAGGCCCGGAAGCCTCATTTCAAGAGGTTCGAAAGCCTTCCTTCAAAAGGCTCGGAAGGCTTCTTAAAGTGGCTTCTTTCAAGAAGCGCAGAAGCCTCGCTTCAAGTAGCCTGAACGACTCTTTTCAAGAGGCATTTGACTGGATTTGGTCGCATAGGAGTCATCGTGACTAGTATGTGACAAGTGTGCTACTCGGGTTGGCCGAAAACGTAATTTGGCCGAATAGGTCTTTGGCCGAATGCGACATTTGACATCTCACATCTCACTTCTCACTGTGAAAAGAGAGAAATAAGAAGTTAGAAGTAATAAGTGAGAAGAGAGGCGTCTCTCATACTTCTAAGTGTGAAATTTGAGTAAGTGCGAAGTGAGTAGTGAGACGTCTAACTTTTCACTTCGCACTACTCACTTTTTACAGTGAGAAGTTAGAGATGATGAATGAAAAGCGAGACGTTTCACACTTTTTAAGTGAGGAGTGAGAAATGAGGAGTGATAAGTGTGACGTCTAACTACACACTTCTCATTTCTCACTTCTCACTGTAAAAAGTGAGAAGTGAGTAGAGAAACGTCTCATTTCTCACGCCACTCTTCTCACTTGTCACTATGAGAAGTAAGAAATAAGTAGTAAGAAGTGAGAGATTTAACTTTTCGCACCTAATTTCTCACTACCTGCTCGGCCAAATGACCTATTCGGGCAAATGTCCTATTCGGCCAAATGTTCTATTCAACTAAGTGTCCTATTAGGCTGAATGACCTTTTCGACCAAATGTCCTATTCGGCCAAATGACCTTTACGACCAAATGACCTATTCGGCCGAATGACTCGTTCGGCCAAATGACTGTCGACCAGATGGGTTTAGGCCGAATGGTTTGTTCGATCTAGTGACATTCGACCAAATGGCTTTCGGTCGAATGGGTTTTAGCCAAACGATCCGTCCCCGTTTGGCAACATTCGATTTTGGCAACAAATTTATTTTTTATTTTTTTATCAAGCAAATCATCACTCACGTGAATCTCATAGTCATTGTAAGAAAACTGGTTAGAGCTCTAAGCCGATGAGAAAAAAAATCTTTAATAAAGCACGTAAATTTTATTTTTCAAGAAAAACGCTCAAATTTCCAAGTTTTTTGTAAATAAATTTGGTTTGACTCCGAAATGGACGTTGAAAAATTATAAAAACAATATTTTTTTTAGTAAAACGCTTAGATTTCAACCGCGTAAAAAGATTCACAGTGCATCTAATGTCACAATCAGTGAATAAATGTGAAATATCATGAGAAAACGAAAACCATTCGATTTTGGCAACCTAAATGTTTCGAACCTGTTGCCAAAATCAAATGGGGTTACAGTTTTGGTAAAATCTCAAATTCTTAAATCTCATCGGTGATTTAAATCATATGTGAGTCAAATCCCATCAGAATCATGACCCAGAGAATTGCTTTTTAGATGCGATTCTGTCTGAGAAACTCAAGCCCGATACTCTATCTACAGCATCGCAAGCGAGTTAGCTCGTGCATGAAGCTTGGATGATTAAGATTTGAGTGTGATTCTACCAACACTGATGAGGTCTTTGAGGTTCTGTGAGTGGTCATGAGTGCCTAAATGCCATGTAGTTATGGTACTTTGACGTAGGATAACGTCTTTGTTTCCGATATTGATTAGGGTGCCAATGAAAATGACATATTCGAATTTCAAAAAACGACATTGCTCACAAGTTTCATTATTTTTGTTTTTGATGCCAATTGACTTAAAAATGCATGAAACGTCGAGATCTGATGTTATTAAAAAAAAAAAATTTAATGGAATCGATTTTTTCCATGTTTAGCGTAGCCAACACCAACACCAACGCCGAGCAACGTACGTCAAATCTAAAGAAGCTTAACGTCATAAAGCATCCAAATTCAGCTTTCTTCAATATTCAACTTTAATCGGGAATATTAATTAGATATGACTAATGAGTTTCATTGATTCAAAACTTATCTACATGATCAATTTTGATTTTACTTACTTGGAGAACAACAATTTGTCTTTTATTTCACCGTGAAAAGCTTGAGCAGAATTTAAAAATAAATCCTGCTCTTTTATTGTTGGGGATATTTTCAATTATCAAGCTACAATAATTGGTGTTGTTGACGAATGTTGACATCTCATGCAACTGACAGCGGTCTATCTGCACACTGTGCCCGGGACATGGTGGCTATTTTTAAGCTAAGGGAGTTAGATAGGGATGTCTATAGCCTGATTTTTTCTCTAAGAACATTTTTGGGACGTAGAATTTTTTTCAGATGATGAAATTTTTTTCGTCGAACTTTAACACCGAATTTTATCCCCCTTTGCAAAATTTGAGCTAAATCGGACATGATTTAGGGGTGTTAAAAATTAACCAAAACTTTTTTTTTCTCACAAGGGGGAATTTTTTTGTTTGTTTTTTTTTTATGCCAAAGGACTCAAAATGCATGAAACTTTGAGAATTTATTTTTTGAAAAAAATCGACTGTCTTGGAGCTTCGAAAAAAATTCTTATGAAAAAACAATTTTTCATCGAATTTAAAACCCCACGCAAACATTTCCGAAGCCCTAAAATATGCCTCTTTGCAAAATTTTAGCTCCATCGGACATGATTTAGGGGTGCTCAAAATTTTGATTTTTTTGTAAATTGATAGGGCAAATGATCCGATAGTTGATGGTGTACCTATAGTTGCGGTATTGTCTTCTACGCAGAAAATACGAATTAAACGCAGCAACCCACATTGTTGTTCGGTAACATTACGTGTCATAACACAAATCGGCAGCAAACATCTTCGGAATAACTCGAAACTGGTAAAGTATCATTAATTTTCATTAGTATTTTATTGTCTTTGTACCAATAGTTGCGGTAGTCTTCCTATAGTTGCGAGTCCCATATGAAATCAATGGGATTCGCAACTATGGGAACAAAAATTAACAAATATCGCAACTATTGGCACAGTGTACCAGTAATTGGAGGTGTCATTTTAGAGCACAGCGACGATTTTTTCTGCAATGGAACTACTATTTATGTAAAATAGACGCCAAGTGCTATCGGATGCATCCTTGAGGTGAGCTTGTTAAATCATATATTGTGTAAAATCATGTGAATAGTGTCGAGACTGGCTTAGTTCCTCCACTATTGGGTCTTTGACCCTACTTTCACGTTGTGTTTTAAATTCATAATTAAAACCGAGTAAAAATAAACCTCAGTGAAATACACATTGACTAGCAATCTGATCCGTAAATCTGAGTTTTCAAAGTTACAAAAAAATCAAAATTTTGAATGCAAGATTTTTAACACCCCTAAATCATGTTCGATGGAGCTCAAATTTGGCATAGGGGCATATTTTAGGGCTTAGCAAATGTTCGCAGAAAGCCCGGTTTTAATATTCGATGGAAAATTGTTTTCGACATAAGTCCCAGAACAGTCGATTTAAAAAAAATATTCTCAAAATTTTATGTATTTTGAAACCTTAGGCATAAAAAAACAAAACAAAAATCTCCCACTTGTGAGAAAAAAAAAATGATTATTTTGAACACCCCTAAATCATGTCCGATTTAGCTAAAATTTTGCATTGGGGGATATTTTTGGCTACGAAAACGTTCTCGTATCGTCCTGTATTAAAATTCAACAAAAAAATGTTCATCATCTGACAAATTACTAAGGCTCCTCAACAATGTTCTAAATGAATGATAGATTGATTTTTTTTCTTAAATAACATCTAGTCTCGACGTTTCATGCATTGTTAGTCATTTGGCATCAAAAAACAAAAAAATAATTTCCCCCTTGTGAGAAAAAATAAAGTTTTGATTAATATAGAGTACCCCTAAATCATGTCCGATTTAGCTCAAGTTTGCATAGGGGTATATTTTTGGCTACGATAACGTTTGCGTGGTTGTAGGACAAAAGGTCGAAGGTCGAAAGGCCGAAAGGTCAAAAGATCGAAGGGTCAAAAGGTCGAAGGGACAAAATGCCGATACAAAAAAACTGCGTCAAATGGTCGAAGGATAAAAGGTCAAAAGGACAAAAGGTCTTTCTTTTTTCTTCCTTCTTTCTTATATCTTCTTCCTTTATCCTTATATTCTCTTTCTTCTTCCTTTTTCCTTCTTACTTCATATGCTTTCTTCTTTAAATTATTTTTCCTCCTTACTTCTTTCTTACTTCTTTCTTCCTACCATATTTTATCTTCTTTGTTTCTAACTTCTTTCTTTTTTCTTCCTTCTTTCCTTCATCTTTCTTCCTTCTTTCCATATTCTTTCTTCCTTATTTTTTCCTTCTTTCTTCCTACTTGCTTTCTTCTTTTTTCTTCTTTTTTTCTCCATTCTTCCTTCAGTCTTCCTTATTTTTTCTCTCTTTCTTCTCTCTCTCCCCTTTTTTTCTTCCTTTTTGTTTCCTGTTTTTCATCTTTGTTTTCTTTTCACTTTCTTCTTTTTTCCTTTTTTACTTTTTCTTTTTTGCTTCTCTTTTTTTTTCTTTTTTCTTCCTTCTTCCATCTTTTATTTTTCTTCCCTTCTTCTTTTCTTCCGTTTTTTTTCTTTCTTTTTTCATCCTTTCTTTTCTCTTTCTTTTTTTTTTCTTCCTTCGTTCCTTCTTTCTTTCTTCTTTCTTTATACGTTCTTCCTTTTTCTTTTCTTTCGTTTTTCTTCTTTTTTTCTTCCGTCTATATTTCTTCTTTCCACCTTCTTTCTTCCTCCTTTTTTCCTTTTTTCCATCTTTCTTCCTACTTTCTCTATTCTTTTTTTCCTCTCTTCTTCTTTCATTCTTCTCTCTTCCTTATTCTTCTCTTCCTTCTCTCCCCCTTCTTTTTTTCTTCATTCATTCATTTAGTTAGTTCACATCTAAACAGATAACAGTGAATCAACAATTTAATTTTTTCTTTCTTCTTCCTTCTTGTTTCCTATTTTTCTTCCTACTTTCTTTTTTCGTTCTTTTTTCTTTCCTTCTTTCTTCCTTCTTCTTTTTTTTTTCTTCCTTCATTCTTCCTTATTCCATCTGTTTTTCCTTCTTCCATCTTCTTCTTCTTTCTCTCTTTGTTCTTTTTTCCTCTTCTGTTTTTTTTTCTTTATTACTATGTATGTTTTCTCCTTTCTTCTTTTTTCTTTTCACTTCCTACTTCTAACGTTTCACTTCTCATTTATCTATGCTCACCACTTCTATCTTGCATCTCACTTGTCACTACTCACAACTCCCATCTCATTTCTTGTCTTTTTGTTCTTTCGACTTTTTGTCCTTCGACCTTTTGACCCTTCGACCTTTTGTCCTTTCGACCTTTCGACGCTTCGACCAAGTCCTTTCGAACTTTTGTCCTTCGATCTTTTGACACGGATTCGTTTGCGTATCGTCCGGTGTTAAAATTCGATGAAACAATTTTTCATCATCTGAAAAAAATCTTAGTCCAAAAAATACTCTAAGAGATTTTTTTAAATGTCGTTTTTTGAAATTCGATGACAATTTTTTCCCCATCCATTGGCCATACAAATATGGATATGGGGGTACATTACATTATTTGGAAAAATGAGACCGTCACAAAAATATGATAGGTTTTAGAGGCTGATAATTTTTCTTCGGATTTGAGTGAGTGATTGAATAAGAGTAAGTAAGTGAGTAAGTAAGAATGAGTGAATGAGTGAGCAAGTAAGAGTGAGTGAGTAAGTGAGCAAGAAATAGTGAACGAATGATTGAGAGTTAATGAGTTAGTAGAGTGGCTGAGTGAGTAAGCGTGGGTGAATGAGAAAGAGTGGGTAAGTAAGTAAGAGTAGGTGATTGAGTGACAATAAGTGAGGAAGTGGAAGCGAGTGAGTAAGGGTATGTGTGCATGAGAGAGATCTCATTTTCTTCGGGAAGTCGTGTTGATTTAAAGAAGGCATCATCTCCTATGATTGCCATATACCGGCAAAAGCATTAATTAAAAAACGCATCATCTCTTCGTCTCATACCAGGCGAACACGTTCATTTAAAGGAGGCATTATTTCCCCTGTTTGCGTTTTGCTGGATAAACGCGTTCTGTTAAAAAAAATACATTATCTCCTCAATATTACTTTTGCAGGTAATGATGGGCTAGAATGGCAGTTTAAGTTAATTAGCCAAAAATCAAAACAGTTGGTGGAACAGAATCTTTAATGCGTTTCTTATTATTCTTTGCAAAGATTGTCATTTTGCGATTCATCGATATCTGTTTGACGTTAACAATAATAATGGAATACTGTAGATTCGAAATGTTTTTGGGGTAATGCCCTTCAGGGTAATGATTGCGGGGTACTTCTCCCTTCTGGGTAATGGTATTCGGGGTAGTGGGGTGGAGCCTGCGACGAGTGGTACCCCTCTTCTGGCTCCGCCAGTTAAGTCTTTTCTTGGTTTGGTACTTAGTTAGTCAGATAGCCACAAAAAGATCCGGAACCGCGTTTTTCTATTTTTTTGCCTGTTTTTTTAAGTTTCCAAGTGGAACTTCGTTTTCAATCTTATTTGATAAGGGATATCATTTAATAATATTGCAATAATTTGTTTTATCTTTGTTGACCAAGTATTAATTGGTTTATTCAGAGCCTATTGATCATAGTATTGTATAAATTTGGTCCCTGAGGAAAGTTTCAACAGAACATAGCAGAGAAAACGGTGATCACTAAAAATATCAGAAATATTTGGGCTTTATAGTTTATTGCCTGAAAGTTTATTTTTTTTTCCTGATAATTTTTGTGTTTCTTTGTTTTTGCCTTTCGCGTATACTAAGTATACGTAAAGGCTATAGGATCACTCCAAAACTGAACTTTCGATAAAAGGCTCGGTGACCCATAGTGTTATATACCAACCGACTCAGCTCGACGAATTGAGGTGATGTCTGTATGTGTGTATGTATGTATGTATGTGTGTGTGTACAAAAAAATGTGAGACACACTTTTTTGTACTTAGCCTTATCCGATTTGCTTGCAACAGTTTGCGTTCGTCGCGAAATCTTTCCTAATTCGCTATTGAAAATTAACGCAATCGGCCGTTGCGTTTCCGATTTATTAAAAAAATACTGTTCTTTTTTCCATTTTTCCTAAGTGTCCTCCCCTTGGAAAAACATTTTTAAAACCAATTTTTTTTAACTGCTGCAATGCATTCAAATGAACGCAAATAAATGTGAATTGATGGAAATAACGTTTTTTCGAAGTTGTAGATTAGACCGGGCAGTCGTTTCATCTTTACAGCGAAACATCATCTGCCGTGTGAAATTCGGGAGTGAAAATTGAGCAATCGATCATCGCCTTCCCGACAGGGAACACATGAATCGAATTTGTCTGACTTTACACCATTCAATACTCTGGCGTGACGACGCCTCTATGCTGCCTCTGCCAATAGTCGGAATCATCCTATTAGCGCCTAATCCTGTTATGGAAGTGAATTTCCTTCCGCACCGAGCGCAAAAAAAAAACGTTTCATAATCGTGCACCCAATTCCTCTAATAATCCTGCAGTGGCAACGGCAGCCAAAACCTTTTACGAAATCCATTCATCGAATCCAATTTGATCCAGGTTGACAAACAATCACGATTCGTCGTTCGACCTCCGGAGGGTCGATCCACCATCAGCGGAAAGCGATCGATCATCGTTTGATAAATAGATTTCGAACGCTCGCTGGCATGCCTGCCTCCTGCCAGTCTGTCTGGCGTGCTGCTGCCTCCCGTCAGGAACGGCAGACGGCGGGCTGATGGGGAATGCGTGGCTCTTCGTGTGTTTCGTGTTTCGATGACGAAGGGCCAACCAGCGCAGATTCCATACTTTGACTCCGAGGGGTATCAGCGGACAGTGGCGTAGTTGCGATATGTTTCTAGAAGGGATCTTACTTATCTGCAAAAGCGCGTTGCAAATAGGAAGTAAGATTTTAAACAGGTACGTGAAAAAACAAACTTTATTGCCCTTTCTTGGTACGTAATTTTTTTAACTTTCCTGAAAACCATTTGCGAAAGCCACATTCTTCCTAGGCACGCATCTGTAAACATGGGCGAAAAATGAATGAGTGAGAGCGCGCCTTCGAACCAATCCGGGGCTTTGTTTGGCATTCCGATTAAACTGAAATCACTCATATTTAGTTTTCACCGCCTGTCATTTAATGTGGATCGCAATGGATGGCAGAACACGACGGGCATGAATAACGATGAGAAAGAATTAACAACGCAGGAGAAAAAAAGCGTTGTACAAATATAGGGAGAACCCGCTGCAACAAAACGTGTTACAAAAAAGAGGAGATCTCTATCGCTGATCTTGTTATGAACGCCTTTCTTTGCTTTTGGAATGGGATGGACTTCTTGGCCTGTGGGAGCCGTATGGGAATCGCTGCAGACGATTCGATGTTCGCACGTCCCACAGGTTATCACATTCGACGAATGCCGTAATTCCACGTAAATGTAGCAGCAGGGGTACAATTCGGGATATGATCCATCAATTCGCTGATGCTTGATTTAAGTTTGAATAAAAATGCAATTTCCAGATCCCAATACACCCCCTTTCACAGAGATTTATGAGAATGGATTTAACTTGTTTGTTTGATTCCTATCAAGAATCTCGAAATTAAATAAGCGCATTTGATTATAGATTGATGTGTGAACTCGATTCTCAACCGGTCGGGGAAAATTTTCGTTCACGCAAAAAAAAACCCACATGGCTTACTCATCGAGTCCTATTAAGGTAACTCCTGACAGAATCCCAGTTTTAAAGTGCTCGCGTTTTCGGGGGCACACCACTCGATACGGAAGCAACGCACAACTTTCATTTTTATTTTTTCACGCAAAGCTGAATCAACAAAAATGACAGTTGTCCGCCGCCTCCGTATCGAGTGCCCCTGAAAACGCGAGCACTTTAAAACTTGGATTCTGTCAGGAGTGACCTTAAGCACAAAAATGTGTTGAAGTACATATTAAATATATTGTTTTCAATTCAGTTACAGGGCAGAAACATGATCAATATTAGATGAATAATCTATCAATAGCTTCTTATTTCACTTTATTTAGCATTCTGTATTGTAAAAATGTGATGATTTGTTCCGAAATTATCGTGTTTCATCCACCGTTACTCATTTACACCCGAGTTCGTCGCTGCTCATCTCAATTTCCACCTGAAGCCCCATCCCTGGGAAAGTATTTAGCTTCCAAAAGTATTAACGAACTCGCAAATAGAGTTTTATTTGAATGTTTCATCGTCAGCTTCCACTGCAGCGAGCGGCCGGCGTGACGTCGTCGCGATGTGGCCCTGTCTTCCAATAAAACGTTATTCACAGCAGATGAAAAGCGCAAGCACCTTCCCCCAAAGTGCGAGTTGAAATGTCACCTAGATGTTAATTCATCGAGCAATTATGTGACCACGGGCGGCTTCGAATGGCATCAATTTATGTCAACGCGACGCAACGGCTGGTCAAACAGCACTCAGGCACACCTTGGGTGTTGCTCAAAAATTTGTTTTACATATTTCGGACAATTTGGATGTTCTTTCCCACGAAAACGACTAATTAGCGCTGTTTAGGGGCACACTGGAATCTTTATATGGGTTGTTAGGTGGCATGTTTTCTATGGTGACGTGAACATCGGGCAAAGCGATGTCGTCTATGGCGTTTCATTTCGTTTAGGATAGTTTTACACGAGTAGAGTTGCTGTGAAGTTGTATATTAGGTAGAGTGGGGCATCATGATCATTTTTTCAAATACATCTGGATTCAGATTCGAGTAAATGAAGCTATCACATCACTGTGTGGCCTCGAAATTCTGCACGCCACCGCACAGACCTGATGATTAGAACCACTCATACTTCAAGACATCGTTAGAACAAAAAGGGTGCGCGAACAATTCTATTGTTCCATTCTAATTCTAATTCCTAAATCACTTCGCTCGGCCGGCACAGATTTTCCATCATCATTTTTCCACTCCGACATCTATTTTCCGTGCCCGTCATCGCTGCAGACTGATCAGGCATCTTACACCGTGCCTTCAGCTCAAGAAGTCTAACCACCGTCGTCGGTTAGATGGCTTGAACGATAGGCACACGACGAGCAACAATCTACTTAGCGGCGTCGTCGTCGACGTCTAGAACCCGCAAAGTTCTCGATAACAATCAAACGAGCCACACAGCGCCTTTTATCAGCGACGAATTAGATGGCGAGGGGGGCTCACAGAACCATTATAGTTTCCCTATTATTCTTGTTTCTCAACATTGTCTCCCCCATTCATTGTGCACATTGGAGCGGGAGCGCGCACGCTCGCTGCATGGCGCACCGCGCCACTTGCTGACGGGCCGCGAAAAGTTCATGAAAAGTCAAGTGAAATAATTCTCCCAAACAAAATAACAATTGAGATGTCCTCGTTCCAGTTTTCGGAGCCGGCAACGGGTTCGTCGCTAACGAGCCCATTGAAGTTTTTTTTCTGGTTCTGGCGAGGCGCGCGCGAGGGTGGAAAATAGCGACGGTAAGGCAGGCACTCAATTGCGACTTAAATTTGATTGAAACGGCTCAACAAATTGGAATAAGCCGTCACCGAGGGTGACGGAGGGGAATGGGGATGGGCACCGACACAGGTACGTGTTTTGTTACAGTTTGTGCTTTTGACATTGAAAGTGTTTTGTCATTGTTAGACGGATGTTGTCGTTGTTCATGTTTTTGAAATTTTCCTCACATGCGTCTTTATCATGAGGGGCGAACGATTGCACGATTGTCATCGCGTGATTGTCACACGGGTGGTAATTTCTCGCTTCAGCGAAATTGTATCGCGAGATGCGCTATTAGATTGTTCAACGCGGCGAAACGGGACGTTTAGCTCTAGAAGACGAAGTGATGGGAATAAGTGAAGCCTGATGTCTTAGAAGGTATCTGATTAGTTGTCAAGTTATGTTGTGTGTTGAGTTTCCAGAATGAAGAATTAAGTCACTAAAGAAACTAAAATGTAGATATTCTTATTATGTATTTACTAATAAGCTCATGATAAATTTTGGTTAATCTAAATCGTTGTGAACTGGATTTGTAAAAGCTGAATCGTTTCACTATATTTAGACTACCTTTTAACCCACTATTCCAGGTAGTACACTTTACACCTCTTATTTGTATCAATGAGGCTGTGAGGTGCCCATGAGCAATAAATCCTTAACAATCTTTCAATATTTAAAGGTTTACCTTTCTAATAGATAGTTACAAAATTTTTCACAAAAATAAAATTTCCATTTTTATAAGAGCGTCTATGAAGAAAAAAAAAGTTTTCAAAACCACTGCCCACGATCACATTGCTAAGGTGGAAGAGAGTTTAACATACTTTGTTTACTATTTCTATTAATGCATACCCTCATACAAGGACTTACGAGTTGAAATTATAGCTTCCCATGGAATCGTAGTACGATTAGGTAAAACCAAGTGTGGGTGTCGAAGTCGTCCGACGTTTTCTTTTGTATAAACCATGTGATCCTCAGCATTTCCATAGCTTATCTCCTGAAATATAAATTGCTTCCCAAACAATAAAATTGAGTCCTGTTTTCCTACAAGCTTGCAGTCAGATCTTGTTGATAAGCGAGCCTAGTGTACACCGTTTCTATCTAGTTTATGAATACGGTTCGAAGTAAGTGAGAAACGAGGACTGAAGACACTCAAAACTGCGTAATCCCCTCTCTCAAACCTCGTAGGACGGTAGGCCGTAATGTACATAATGAAATCCTTTCAATTACTGTCGAATTATATTTAATGCTGCAGTGATCTGTGTACAAGATCTAGGGATACCCACAAGGCCAAGTGGCGAATCACTAAATGTAAGTTAAGTGAACTTAACTACGTAATTATAACCAACATTTTATAAATTAATTCAACCGAATCGAATAATATCGAATCATGCCAAGATCGAATCCGGAACCGAAACGAGAACATCGTTGACGAGTAAGCAACCAGACATAGCTGCTACGATGGGCATTACAGCAGGTCCTACGCCCATGCAAACGTAGATTAGGGGAAAGGGTCATTTAACCGAAACCCATTCGACCGAAAACCATTTGGCCGAATGTCACTAGGCCGAAAGTTGTTTGGCCGAATATACCATTTGGCCGAAAAGACCATTAGGCTGAAATTCATTTGGCCGGAAGAGTCGTTTGGCCAAAAGGGTCATTAGGTCGAAAGTCATTTGGCCGAAAGTCATTTGGCCGAATGGGTCATTTGACCGAAAGGGTCGTCTGGTCGAAAGGGTTGTTTGGCCGAAAAGGTCTTTTGACCGAAATGGTCATTTGGCCGAAAGGGTCGTTTGGCCGAAACGGTCATTTGGCTGAAAGGGTCATTTGGCCGAAAGGGTCATTTGGCCGAAAGGGTCATTTGGCCGAGAGGGTCATTTGGCCGAGAGGGTCATTTGGCCGAATAGGACATTTGGCCAAATAGTTCATTTGAAAAGTGAGAAATTAGGAATGAGAAAAGAGACGTCTCACTTTTCACTCTTCATTTTTCTTTTCTCACTGTAAAAAGTGAGAAGCGCGAAATGAGTAATGAGACGTCTCGCTTCTCACTTCGCACTTCTCACTTTTTACAGTGAGGAGTGATAAATGAGGACTGAGAAGTGTGACGTGAAAAGTGAGAAATGAGGATTGAGAAGTGAGACGACTCTTTTCTCATTCCGTATTTCTCACTTTTCAAATGAACTATTCGGCCAAATGTCCTATTCGGCCAAATGACACTTTCGGCCTAATGACCCTTTTGGCTAAACGATCTTTTTAGGCAAAACGACCCTTTCGGCCAAACGACTCTTTCGGCCAAATGTCCCGTTTGGCCAAACGACCCTTTCGACAAAACAACGCTTTCGGCCAGATGGGTTTCGGCCTAATGGTCTATTCGGCCTAGTGGCATTTGGCCAAATGGCTTTCGGCCGAATGGGTTTCGGCCAAATGACCCTTCCCACTGTTGATATATCAAGACGTACTCCAGCCAAAAAAATATTCAATTCAATGCAGTGTGAGGGAAGCATAAACTTGTTTTCACTGTGATTGTGCAGAGGCAACGTAGTTCATCGAAAATGAGAGTTGGAGTTGTGTCAAATGTAAGGCCCTTATTCGTCGGTCGTTGGCACCCTAAGGAACCGGGCAAATACCGGTGTGTCTAAAAGAATTTACAGAGGAACCCCAAGCAACCAGAAGTTCAGATTTTACTTAAATTTACTCTTAACCGAACTAATTGGTTCACTATGGTTCACATCAAGTTCCAAGCATCCTTAACGGAACTTTAAAGTTCACTTAAAGTTCCGTTACATACCAAAAATTACTTAAAATGAGAGCTGATTAAGCCAAAATAGCCCTTCTTATCCGAACTTCTGGTTGCTTGGGACGTGGTCTCAACCGGTCGCAGCGAGAGAGTTGGGTAGTAAAAAAAGGGATAAAGTGAAATGAGAAAGAGGCTAAAGTTGCAGTTGCAGAAGTAATGATAAGCAAATTATTTTGAGCTTTTACCGGAATGCTTTTAATCACATGCTATTTTTCGGACAAGTCGTCAATCAACCAAGCGAGGCATCACAACCGGCAGGACGCAGTGAGAGCTAAGAACCGAGAACTAAGAATTGAGAACTGAGAAATCATTTCTAAGAACTGAAAACTAAAAACTTAGAACTGGATACATAGAACTTATAAGTGAGAACTGAGAACTTAAAACTAAGAACTGGAAAATTGAGAAGTGAGAACTGAGAAATGATAAAAAATATGTGAGAATTGGGAACGAAAAATTAAGAACTGAGATTTGAGAACTGAGAAAAAACTGAGAACTAATAACCAAGAGCTGATAGGGGGAAAGGCGGCTTTGGCAGGTTTTGTTCTATTATTGGCAGGGGGGTTTTTGTCGACCAAATTTTATTAAATTTGGCCACAATATTCTTTGATATGCAAAGAATGTTTAGGCCTAATTTGAGCCTAGTCAGTCATAAAAAAACCCCTGCCCATAATAGAACAAAACCTGCCAAAGCCGTCATTCCCCCTAACTGAAAACTAAGAACTGGGAAGTGACAACTGAGAAGTGAGAAGTGAAAACTAAGAACTGAAAACTGGGAATCAATAACTGAAAACTAAGAACTGAGAACTGGGAACTGACAACTGAGAAGTGAGAAATAAGAAATGATATATAAAAAGTGAGAAGTATGAAATGAGAAATGAAAAGTAAAAATTTAGAAGTGGGATGTGAAAAAAGAGAAGCAATGAATGAGAAATGAATATTGAAAAGTGAAAAAATAATCCCTATCCCTTCTTCTTCATTTTCGTTTGTCTTTCATCCTCCTTCCTTTTTCCTTCTATCTTCATGTAACATCTTTTTCATTCCTTCGTTTCTTTTACTTCATCCTTCTTTCTTAATGTTGATTCTACTTTATTCCTTCGTTCCTCTTATTTCTTCCTTCTTCATTTTTCATTATTCATTATTCATTCTTCCTTTTTCCTTCAGCTATCTTCCATCTTCCTTCTTTCCTTTTTTTCTTCATTCATCCTTTTTTTTCTTCCCTCTTCCTTCTGTTCCTTCTTCTTGCTTTTTCCATTTTCCTTCTAACTTATTCCTTTATTCTTCTTCCATTCTACTTCCTCCTTCCTTCTTTTTTAAGTCTTTATTAGGAAGACTTTCGGCCTTAGGCTGGCTCGCATCCTTCTTCAATTTTTCTTCTTCTCTTTTCCTTCTTCTTTCTTCATTATTCTTTCTTAATCCTCCTTTATTCTTTCTTCATTCACATTCTTTTCCCTTCTTTCTTCCATCGTTTTCCTTCTTCTTTTTTTCTTCTTCCCTCTTCCTACTTTCTATCTTTCTTCTTCTTTCTTCTTGTCCATTGTTCATTCTCAACTCTCGCTTCTGATTTCTTACTACTCGCTTTTCACCTATCAGATCTCACTTGTCACGAGAAATGCGCACCAATCAGAAAATTTTGGTCGGCGGTGGTGGCGTTTTGGCGTTACGTCGAAAGCCATCTTAGCCGGTGGCGGCGAGAATCGGCGTGGTGATTTTGTTTGCATTTTATCGGGATGTTTTCAAAACGTTGATTGCAGTTTTTTTTTTATTTTTCCGGAGAAAAAACTGACGTGCTACCCCGTAAAATTGTTTAAATATAATAATTTGGAAATTACTTTCTATGGGAATTATTTTGAAGGAAGGAATCTTCTGGGAATTGTATTGTTTTTTTTTTATTTTCACAAGTAGTTCCTCGTATTGTTCATTTGAAATTCTTTGGAAAACTCATGGGAATTAAAAAAGGGAAGGATCGTTTTGCCGAAAACCATCCAGCGGAAAACCATTTGGCCGAATAACGCGTTAAGCTTTAAGTTGAAAACGTTTTGGCCGAAAAATTCATTCGGTCAAAACGACATACGGCTGAATTGGTAAGAAAAGCAAATTGCTTTAATAGGTAGTTGCGCCGCAAAGGTCATCAGGCCGAAAAGGCAGCAAAATAAAATTTCTATAAAAAATTAGAAAATTTTCCATAAACAATTAGGAAATTGCCAATAAAGAAATCAGGGTATAACCAATAAATAAATATAAAATTTCCACAAATGAAATCAAATTTCCATGGACAATTAAGAATTTTCCACGAACCAAAAATAAATATGCACTTTTAAAACCAAAAATAGCAATTATAAAAGACGAATTTTCCATAAAGAAACTAAAATGTTCCACGAAAAAAAATACAAAATTTCCATAAATAAATCAATATTGGCAATGAACAATAACAAAATTTTCCACAAAATAAATATATTTTTTCCATAAAAAATTAAAACATTTTCCACAAATGATCAATAAAGAGCAATAAAAAAAAGAAAATTTCCATAAAAAAATACAAGAAAGCAATAAAGCTGAAACACGGTAGATCACTTTGACGTAGTGTGTTGCGGTGTAAGATCTACCAAACAGAGCACTAGCCTAATCCATTTTTCTAGCTAGGGCAATAAGTTGTGGTAATTAAGGATTCATCGTATGTAGTCCTCGCTACCAACAGCAGTCTCAGAAATAAAACATAATTAATGTTACCTTGCAGACAGTTGAAAGACTCGAATTCCTCTTGTTTGAGGCTAAACTGTATGCAGCGGAAACAACTTTTCAAGCAATTAGTTAAAAAACCTCGGTACCCGGTCCTAGGCTGAACTGACTGCTGGAAAAATCGAGTTAGGGGTTTAAATACGTACTAACTCTTCTTGAACTGCACAGATAGAAAAAGTTGTTGAATTTTACACGAAAGTAATGCACATAAAGGGAATGCCAAAAAGAGCGTAATTTTAAACGATATTTTAGCTGGGATGTATGCAATTTGTATTGCATTATGCCACTTTTCATTCGATTAAGTGGCATAATGCTATACAAATTGCATACATTTAGGATGAAATTGATGTAAAACATTCTTGTATGCTCAGAATAGTGTAATTTTCCGCGTCTGTATTTTTTACGCGCTGATTAGTTTTCATTAGTTTTTTCTGTGTGGTGAACAATGGTAGTGAGAGAAACACACGGAAGTTCTTATTACTGAACAAATTCTCTTGCTTGAAATGGTCTTGTAGACAGAGCTAAATCAAGGATGTGGCTAGGGCTCCGATGCATGGCCAAAAACAGTATTACTGTTCTGTTTTCTCAAGAAAGGGTTGATTTCCTATTGATAAGGGCGCGCCTAAATGGGATTGCTCTCTATGAAGGGTCTAAATAGCGGGACCAAAACAGCAACTGTATCGAAACCGATACTGCATTGCATCTCAATAGCACTGGAGTAATTCGACATGCACTTAAACACTAAGGATACGGGTAACGCTACAATAGATCTAATAACAGGTTACAGTGGCACACCCGAACAGGGAAAAAAAGCTGATGAAATTTTCCATGAACTTCAAACGCTTTTAAAGAAGAGGTCATCTATGGAGAAAAAAAGCACAGTTCGATTGCTTTTTTAAATTTCTTTATGGAAATTTTCTTGTTTTTTATTGATCATTTGTGGAATTTTTTTAATTTTTTATGGAAAAGATATATTTATTTTGTGGAAAGTTTTGTAATTGTTTATTGCTAATATTAATTTATTTATGGAAACATTTTAATTTCTTTATGGAAAAATCTTCTTTTATAATTGCTATTTTTGCTTTTAAAACTGCTTATTTATTTTTGTTCTGTGGGAAATTCTTAGCTGTTTATGAAAAATTTTGTTTTATTTGTGGAAATTTCATATTTATTTATTGCTCATACCCTGATTTCTTTATTGACAAAATCCTGATTGTTTATGGAAAAAAAAAAATTTTCAGGGGGAGTTTTTATTTCAGTCGGCCAAAATTGCCGATTGGAAATGCAATTCTGCTAAACGATCATTTCGACCAAAGGTCCTTTTTGGCCAAAGGAAAATTTCGGCAAATGTTTAGAGGTGTACTCCGAAAATCTGAGGCGGCGTTTATCACAATTTCGGTCGGCGGCGGCGGCGTTTTCAGCGTAACGCTAAAAGCCATTTTATTCGGCGGCGGCAGCGGCGTGTATCGCCGTAAAGATTTTCTTACGTTCGTTTCTTAAAAACATTTCAAGTATTTATTCAAAACTTCTACGGGAGAATCTTTTGAATTTCGTCGAAAAAAATCCCTGAGCTTCTCCAGAATATTAATTTAAAAATCATTTTTGAGTATTGAGAATTCTTTGGAATTTTCAAGGAAGCACTTTGTAATTCCCAAGAAAATTTGTTTGGTATTTCCGTGGTAAACTCTTCAGAATACAAATGACAAATTCCTCACAATTTTAAACGAAAAATTGCTCCAAGATTCTGCAGGAAAATTTCGGAAAACCCACGGAAAGTTTCTGTAAGTGCGTTTCAAAATTTACACAGAAAATTCTTTAGATTGTTTAAATTGTTGACATCAAATTGTTCAAAATTTTCATAAGAAATCCATTGGAATTTGATTTTTTGAACTTCTATGGAAGATAATTCTGAATTTCCACGATAAATTTTACGAGATTTTAACTAAAATTGATTAGAACTTCTACGTTATCTTTTTAATTTAACGTTAAACTATTCGTTATTCCAACGAAAAAAATCGGTATTTTAAAGGAATTTCTTTGGATACTATACGTCGTTTGGCCGAATATGATATAAGTCCAGAAATGTCGTTTGGTCGAAATAGTTTGGCAGAAAGGGCCATTTGGCTGAAAATGTCATTTGGTCCAACAGCCAAATGTTGATTATTTAAAGATTGTACGACAATTCCCCGAAATCCAATTCCCCGAATGCAATTTCCCCGAATGTAACAATTCCCCAAATGAAACAAATTCTCGAAAAAAGTACCTATTGCAAATACATCTTCCCAATCGACTGTATGCGTCCACAAAGAGCAGCGTTCAAAGATACGTTTAAGATTGTCTTATTAGACAGTATCAGCCCAATATCCTTTGGTAGTACACCCAATTCTTTTTTTACACGGGGGATGCGTTCCGAGCAAAAAAAGTTTTCAGTTCAAAATTTGAAAATCGTTGTAAAAAAGTATATGATTTCTCGACTTACTTACTTGATGGGCTACAGCTCTTCGATGAACCTACGCCGAATGGAGTATCCTTCTCTACTGGACTCGATCCTGGGCCAATCGCTTCCAGTCACCCTGAACATTGAGCGCCCTCAGGTCCTCTTCAACTGCAAAAAGCCATCGTGTACGTGGCCTTCCACGAAGCCTGCGGCCTCTTCCAGGTTCTCTACTAAATATTATGATTTGATTCTCGACGAATCATGCAAAATTGACCAACTTTGCACGGCCGTGTAGAAAAAATCCGTGTAAAAACAGAAGGGTGTATTAGTTGTTCTTGATCCTCCAAGATCTCCGAGTGATTTTCAAGGAAACTTTTGTTCTATAATAGTCATACAACGGCTGTATTTTTTAAAGTAGAATCGGAAACGGCCATTCCATTCGTTTTGATATTTTTTTTCTATCTTCGAAATCAATTTTATGTCCTGTATATATCTTCTTAAGATGTATAAGACAATGGGGGATGTGAATCCTTTTAAACAAAAATAATGCGTTTGCCCTGCATGAGGTAATGGTGAATGTGAGTCCTTCTTTATAAAGAATGCATTTGTTCGCAATAATGCAATGGTAAATGTGTCCCTTCTTTAGTGGATGTTTCCTCAGATAATTAATGATATTATTCTTTCTTAAATAATGTATTTGTATTTGAAATAAGATAATGGGGGATGTGATCTATTCTTTGAAAGTCATTTTAACGAAGTAAGGCAATGGTAGATATGGTCGCTACTTCAGAAATAAGCGTACGCTCGAAAAAATGCAAAGAAAAAAAAAATTGATGCAGACAGATTTGGCCAGAACAAGGAAAAAATATATGAAATCCCTCCTCAAGCAATATGTATTGAATGCATAATATTTTACCGAAAAAACATTTTGCCGAATTCATTTTCTCATAACAGTATTTGGCGGTATGTAACTTTCGCGGTATGGCATTCGATATGGCATTTGGCAAAATGCCGTTTTATTAGAATGTCCTTTTAAACAAATTGGCGTTTAATTAGGAAATTGTGATGTGGCATAGCTGCAGTTTTGAAACATAAAATTTCTCTATATCAATCCTTCATTATACCTGGCAAGCGCGCTCCTTTAGTGAACTTCTTGCCTTATAGCGGACAGACGAGTTTATATAAAGAAGGCATTATCTCCTTCGTTCGCATTTCACTGGGCAGACACAATAATTTAAAGAAAGCATTGTCTCATTCTTTCGCTTTATTCAAGACAAATGATTTCATGAAGGGACTATCTATCTTCTTTGCCTTATACCGGGCAATCGTATTTATTTGAGGAATGCATTATCACTTTCTTTCCCCTAATACCGGGCGTTGCCATCATCTAAAGAAGACATTATTTCCTACCGTCGTCTTATACCGGACAGACGCGACAGACAGACATCTTCTTTTCCCATTACTTTAAAATGGGCAGATGCGTTCATCATACCGAACAAAGTTATGCATTTAAAGGAAGCAATATCTCCTCACTGCGCATAGTGTTCTTCTAGCATTTCCATAGTTATTGAAAGCATTTCCGTGCCTGCCAGTTGCATGAATGTCTTGTGTGGCAAATACAATGGATACACTGTGCTCAAAAAGCCGAAAATGCTTCCCACCCGGAAGCATCCCAAGTCGAACCGAGAAACGAACTCGCAACCTCCGGATCTGCCATCCTACGCCTTTGCTTGCATGGTGTTGCATGGCTCTCTGGGTACACATCGCTTTGTGCCGCACATTAACAGAATAGAGAAGCATTCGGGGAAATGTTACATTCGGAGAGTTGTTTCATTCGGGGAAATGTTAAATTCGGGGAATTGTTATTCGGGGAAATTGCATCCGAGGAATTGTCGTACAATTTTATTAATGGTTAACCCACTCGTTTGGCCATATAACATTTTCGCCCAAATGGCCATTCTGCCAAACGACCATTTTGGTGAAAATAACCTTTTCATGAAACGACTTTTCCGGCCAAATGGCCAGTCGGCCGAACGAAATTTTCGGTCGTATGCCCATTTCAGCTAAATAAAATTGTCGACCAGATGTGTTTTTGGCGTAATCGTTTGTTCAGGCAAATGGCATAATCGACCAAACACTTTTCGGCCTTGAGGCTTTCGGCCAAATAGCCCTACCTGTCGTTTAGCCGTAAGTTATTCGGCTAAAAGCCATTCATTCGAATGGCAGGCTGAATCAAACGTTTGTCCGGAACGCTATTAGTTTAGACCTGTGCGCCGCCGCCGCCGCCGGTGGTTTTACTGGCGCTGCCACCGCCGACTATTTTGGGTCGGCGCGCCGCCGATCATAATTTTGCCACGCCGATGACTAATTGCAATAAAAAAATAACTTATGCCGAGTCGCGTAAAGTACGGGACATCGAAGTTTAGGAGGAAATACGTAAATCTGTAATGCGATACAACTGGGTAGAATTAATTGGAATAGTACCAAATTCGTTTTATGATAGTTCATAAATATTGTTAAGATGGATCTCGTCAGAATTCAATTTCAAATCTACCTCAAGTGATCGTATCTCAAAGTCAGTGTGGTGACATACATTGTCTTGGTTAATGAATAGGTTGGTTGATTAGTTTGTGAGTTTGAATGAAGGTTTATCTAGTAAATTTAATCCAAAAATTGTTTAACTGATCTTAGACATTCTTTTAAGCCAATGATTGGAAGAGGATTCAGTTGGGCACCTAAACATGTAGGTGACTCGTGCATTATGTTTGTTCTGGTACATAAGCTTTTGTGAGGGCATGGATTCATGCCCAAAGCGCACATTCTTTCACTGGTGTAGACAAATCATTGAAATTCGGGAATCTCAAGTTAAGTAAGCAGAACTGTTCCTTGAATAATTTTACTGATTTTCGGTGATTTTGACAGTTGAACAATGGAAAAAATTACAAAAAATCTGTAAAATAATTGAATCGTTTGTTTGAGAAACTGCATATGTAACATTTTTGGCCAAAATGAGATTTTTATATATTCTGAATCCTCGTCCAAAACTACGCATTCTGGCAAAAAATACGAAAAACAAATTTTTGTTCAGAAATGTATGATTTTTTTTCCGTTTGTTTATGAAACTACTACACTTTGAAGAGCAATTGTGGAGTACTGTTTATAGTTTTTGCAATGAAGGTGCCCCATGGTGTTGAGTTTTGCCAAAAACTATTGATCTGCATCGAAGAAATCGAAATATTCGGTGCAAATTTGTTCAAAAGTTTTTTTTTGTTGTTTTCCCGAAATTGTGTAAAATAGATTTATGCAGTTTCTCAAACAAATGAATCAATTACCGAACAGATCTGCTGTTGAGATTTCGGTAAAATTTACCGAATACTGTAAAATGAGTTAAGTGTGAATGACATATCTTTAACAATTATTCCATTAATTCCTTAAATAAATTCTTCCAGATATTGCATAAGGGATGTCTTTATTGTCCATGGATTATTGTGGATTATTGATTATTGTCCATATCTGGGATGTCCAGATATTGCATAAGGGATGTCTCTTCCAGCAATTCCTTAAAAACAATCTCTGGGAATTCTTCCAGAACTTCCTGCAGGAATCCTACGAAAATGCCTTAATCAGTTCTTTTCGAAATTCTTTCAGTAATACTTTTGGAATATTTTAGTGTTTGTTTATTGTTTGTTGTTAGCCGTGCGGTAAGATGCGTGGCTACAAAGCAAGACCATGCTGAGGGTGGCTGGGTATCGATTTCCGGTCTGGTCTAGGAAATTTTAGGGTTGGAAATTTCAATGACAATGACTTCCCTGGGCATAATTATATACAAATCCAAAAATGGTAACCTTGCAGTTTATAACCGTGGAAGTGCTTAAAATCACAAAGCTGCGAGGCGGCAATGTCCCAGAAGAAGGAGAACTCCATCGGAAACTATTTCATTATCCAATTATTTTCAATTGATTTCTTGGAAGGAAATCCAAAAGAATTTCTGAAAAAAATTACGAAAGAATCTCTTAACATTCAAAGAAATCCCTGGGGAAATATCCGAAAAAAATCTTGACGATTTTTTTTTTTGATTATTTAAAAATAAAAAATCTTGAGGAGTTCCATTTAATATATAGGGTTTTGTGCAGAAATTTCCGAATGAATTTTTCGAAGGCATTTTTGAAAGAGATCCTTCAGGAATTAGTTCGGATCAATTAGAAGAATTAGTTCGGATTTTCCTTGGGAAAATCATTAGGGTATTCTTCTGAAAGTTCATTCAGAAATTCTTCTAAGAACTCTTTTGGATATTTTTGAAAAGTTCTAGGACGAAATTTCCTAAAGAAATCCAGAACAAGTTCCTTAAAGAATATCCGAAGAAATTCCTGAAGACTTTTTTAAAGTAACTCCTGAAGGAACTTCTGACGGTCTTAGATTTCTCTAAAAATTCCTTTGGACATTCCGTCAAAATTTCGTTCAGAAATTCGAAAATACTTTCTGAAAATCCTTTTGAAATATCTACGAAAAATGTTTTAGGAGTTTGTCAAAACTTTGTCAAAAAAAAAATTCAAAATATTTTCTGAAAACTCTTCAAGAACTTTAGAAATTTATATAAGTTTTGGAAATTTGCTTAGGAATTTCTTTGAAAATTAATTTACGAATTTCTTAGGGAGATTTTTTTAGATTATTTTTTTTTTCGAAAATTCCTCTAGGGGTTCCTTTGCAGGTTCCTTGTCAACTTTCCTGAAATTTCCATAGGAATTATCTCAAAACAATCTTAAGCGATTTCTAGATAGTTTCTCCGGGTAATCCTTCAAAAATTCCTCCAATAAATTCTTTGATAACTTTAGGCTTCAACAAAACTAGATCAGTGCACATCGTTCATTCTTCCAGTCGCCCTGTACGGTCATGTAGCATAGACGTTAAAAGATGCAGACCATCGAATTCTCGGAGTGTTTTAGTGGAAAATACTACGCACAACACTTGGAGGTGTGGTAGAAAATGGTGAATGGCGCAGACACATAAATCAAGAGAGTTACCAAGTGTACAAACATGCCGACATCGGCAGGATTATAAAATACGGCAGATGACAGTGGGCTGGACAATTAGTTCGTATGCTGCAAGAGAGACCTACAAAAGTCATGTTCAAAAAAATTCTTGAACATTTCCCTAAGCAACACAACATCCATTTCTTTGGATTTTTTCGGGATCTTAGCTTAGCTTAGCTTTAGCTTTGACTGACTACACATATCTATGGTTGCTACTCCGTGATTGACCAGAATCAGTGAAATTGCACAAAGAATCAACTGAATGATTGACTGGGATTGTTCAAGCATTCTCAGTGTGCAAGTTTCAGTGACTCTAAAATTCAAATGATCAATAACGGCGCCGGCCACGTCCTTGTAGTCAGTTAGGAAGAAGGAAGGAATATTAGTAGGTGGTTTTTGCTATTTGAAGACCGTGTTTACCTCTGCGTCTCCACAAAAACCACAGGAAGGATTATCAGTTAATTGGTAGGCATCGTTGGATCTGGATTCACTCTGATAAGCGATACGACCGTGTCATTCTTTAAACACAGTGATTTTACCTAGCCATGAATCGGGCGCGAAAAGTAGTACAAACTAACTACCGGCCTACCGGGCGCGCAATGCAGAACACAATATTTCGTCCGATCGCACCATCGTTCTGCTGTCCGAAACAAGAGAAATCTCGCACTGAACTGATTTTTATTACCGGCCGCGCAAAGCAGAACACAATATTTCGTCTTCGTCCGATCGTGCCATCGTTCTGCTGTCCGAAACAAGAGAAATCTCGCACTGAACTGATTTTTATTACCGGCCGCCGCGCAATGCAGAACACATTATTAGGTCCGATCGCGCCATCGTTCTGCTGTCCGAAACAAGAGAAATCTCGCACTGAACTGATTTTTATTACCGGCCGCGCAATGCAGAACACATTATTAGGTCCGATCGTGCCATCGTTCTGCTGTCCGAAACAAGAGAAATCTCGCACTGAACTGTCTTTGGATTTTTTCGGGATCTCTTCAAAAATGTATTCAAAACTCCTCTGGAAATTACTTCGGAAATTTATTTGAAAATTCCTTCCAAAATTTATTTTGGGATGCATTCGGAAATTCTGTTGGGAATTCCTTTGAAAATGTCTGGGTGATTTTCTCGAAATTTTCTTAAAAGGTTCCTACTATTTTTTTTAGGAATTCCTTCAGTTCCCAAAGTTCTTCCGTAAATTTCTTCTGAAAACTGCTTTCATAAACTCTTTCCGACATTACTTTAAGAATTCCCTCGGATAGTTCTATAGAAAACTCACTTAAGAATTTCATCGGAAACTAGTTCATTCTTTAATAAATTTTCGAATGAATTGCTGCAGGAATATTGTAAGGTTTTACTGAGGGAAGATCTATATAGCAGGTCACGCAAAAAAAAGTTCAACCCCCCTTCCCCGCTTCGCCTCGCTTTTTGTATTAATTCTCAAAAAAGTTTGTAAGGATCGTCACGCGTCACGCGGAATTCCTTCAAGAGAATTTTTTTTTCATATTTAACCAAATTTCAGGAAAAATATCTAAAAAAAAATGCAGCCAATTAAACATTGCCCAATTCTGTATGTAACTCAAATAATAGTAGTTCAAATTTTCTCAGAAATTTAGATATATTGAGAAGTAAAACGACTGAAGTGTATCAAAATCCTGAATTGGAAATAACTTTTGAAAAAAGTTGACAAATTAGTTCCACTACTTCTACTTCAATGGTTCTACATTCCAACTGGAACTTGGCCTGCTTTTTAACTTAGTATTCTATTGGCATTTCCTTAATTATTAATTGAATGAAAGCTTTTCTGTGCCAGCCATTGCATGAGTATGTATCTCTTGTGGCAAGTACAATGGATTCACTATGCCCAGGAAGTCGAGAATGTTTCCAACTCTTAAACATCCTAGACCGAACCGAGAATCAAACTCGCCATCTCCGGATTGGCAACCCTACTTCTTTGTTCGCAAGGCTACTGAAGACAAATTAGTTCTATGGCACCGAAATCTAATTCTCAACAAGTGTCACGACAAGTGAAGCAGGATTTATTGTTAAAATTTGATTCATCAAAATCAGAGAATAACGAAATAGCTTTAATTTATAATAATAACATTTTGAAATCACGTATTGATTAGTGTCGCCGTCAATTAACTATTTTTATTATGCTGTTTGATTAACGACAAACGTTGAATGTTGCAATTTAAATCCACTGAAGTCGATTTTTACACTAGCGATTCCTACCCCGTGAATCAAAACTGCTTGAATCCAAAAATCCGCGTAAAAATCGATTTTTTCAACCATCGATTCTTTTATCCACGCCGGTTCACGCCGCCGTCGCGGCGTCAACGGTGCGCCGCCGTGACGCCGCCGCCGCCGGGGCAAAAGTGACCATCACGCCGCCGCCGCCGCCGATGATGTGACCGGCGCACAGGTCTATATTAGTTTGAAAATGGTCAACGACAAACAGCCGAAAGGCACATTCGGTCGAACTGGTCATTTGACCGAAAAAGTTGTTTGCCCTAACAGTTCATTTAGCTGAAAATTTCATTTGGCCGAAATGGTCGTTTGGCCGAAAAAGTTAATTGACCGAATAGAACATTTGGCCGAAAATGCCGTTTTGTAGGAATGGCCGTCTGGCAGAAAGAGCCATTAGGCACGAAAATGTCCTTTCTGCATATCTACCATTTAGGCCAAACGGCATTTTTTGGCAAATTACCAATTCAGCCGAACGATTTTTTTTTTGAATGCTCGTTTCAGCCAAATGAGCCTTTCTGTCACACGACCATTTCGGCTAATTGAGCTATTCGGCCAGCTGTATTTTTTTTCAGTCAAAATAATTGATCTACCAAATGACATTTTCGGTAAAATAATATTAGACTAGAAAGGCTTCAGGTAAACGACATATTGGGCCAAACAACTTTCAGCCTTTCCAACAAACAATTTTAGTTATATAAGCTATAGAGGACTATTCTTGATCATACTAGCGCTTTAGACATCTACAATATTTGCTGGGTTAAGGCCTTCGCCAACGAAAACTTTTCTGGAGTTCTAACGTGATGATCTAGGAATCAATCGGAAAAAAATCCACGGAAATTCCGCCGAATCTTCGGGACTTTCCACGAAAAATTATGCGGACTTCTTCCAATTTGAATTAGCGTGAAAATTATAGACCACCGGCGAGACTAATTTTGAACAGCGTTGCGTCGAGGCAAAGATGTCGGCGGCGGCGTATCACAAACTGTCGGCGGCGGCGGTGTGATAAATATCTATCAAATATATATCGATCAAATAACTTTTTCGGTCAAATGACCAGTTCAGCCGAACAACATTTTCGGCCGTGTGTCAATTTTGGCTTAATTACATTTTCTCAAGATGGCTATGGTAAAAATTGCCTTTTCTATCTCGATTCCATGTTTAGTTACTGAAATGACCATATTTGCACGTTTTTCAGAATATTTGAACCCATTTGAATTGCTGTTCTGGTTTGAATGAAGAAAAATGTTACCCAGAAAATTCAAAGTTATCATATAATGCAATAACTTTCGAAAACACGTTGTTTGGTATGACACACGATTTTCTACTTCTTTTTGAATAATTGAGCGCTAAATATTGTCCAACCGGAAACATCCTGGACTGGAACGGGTATCAAACTCGCCATCTCATGATGGAATTAGAGTATTTTCAAAGTTGATTCTTGAACCAATATGGTCCATACATGATCTTCCGACGTGAAATTCAGTCTGTTACCACCATACAATTGCTCGATCTTAGGATCACTTTAGATTAGGGAAGCAACATTCTAAGCTTGAGCTTGATCGATTGCCCGTAGTTGCTACGTAGTTGCCATTGTGACCGATCAGCTGTTTTGCACCGAGAACCAACAGATGTTTGCTTGGAACTATAGCATTCATCTTCAATATACAAGTACTGGTGATCTCATTTGTTCGGTCACACTGACTGGCGCCTGACTGACTGGAAATGATGATGCAAACACTCGCCCACTGCAAGCTGAATATACCTCTGCACTTGCCACGAGTGACTCCGTAACGGGTTCCGGCCGAACGTTCGGAATCCGGAATACAGGCCATATTTTGGACATAGTTTATTCATCATTTCCAATTAAAATATTCCTTTACGAAGTGTGCATTCTAAGAAATAGCCAAAAGCTAACACCCGTTTTAAATCCGGAATCAAGGGACCAATCCTTGACTTGAATAAATTCCGCTTCTTTTGGTGAAAGTTGCGAAAAAAAATGTTGAAAGACAAAAAAGTTATAGCCAAAAAGATTTTTATTTTCGTTTTCACAAGGAGGGTTGGTAACGGAAGCACTGCCACAGTGATGTTTCTAAGCCAAGTTACCATTTTTGCATTTGTATATCATGAAACTAACACGATGATACTCTTTTCTTAAATTAAAATAAAATTTTCTAGACCGGACCGGGAATCTTTGTAGCCGCACATCTTAAATGGTTAATGAAGCCCCCTGTACGTTTCTAGTTAGTAGTACTTGATTTTAGTACTATTAACTTGAAAAGCATATTAACCTACTTGGTCTGGTTGCAGTCTATGAAAATTGAAAGAAAAATATTCAAAATTGAAGTTTCCGGATCTGATTTGAATTAGCCATCATCTACAACTGTCATAAACACAATTCATTCTCACGAATCAATCGAAAGTTGTACCCAATTTGAATAAATAAAGTCCCAATAGTACTGGTAGTACCCCAATCATATCCCACTTACATATGACTGGGAAAATCAATCAACAATACTGAAGAGACATGCATTCTACCAGGTTGAAAATTGAAAAACGACAAAACGTTTCCACTAGCTGTGTGGTCTCTATGTTCCTTCTCCTGAAATCGAGGCAGAGAGCTTCATTCCCATCCATAATATGATACGTGCTCGACGAAAGCCACTATGCCCCTCCGTGGACGAGGTTTCGATTTTCATACACCCATTTTCAGTTGACATTTTATTGGTTTTTTCCCGTGCATTCGAATTCGAGCGTGCGAGGTGGCGTTTCCCCAAGCAATGCTCCATGACATCAACGACCAAATGGGTATAGACGACAACAACGACAACGGCACCGAGACACATTCTGATACTCTCGCAGACCAGGTTCACGGCGTATTTCCATAAAATTGACTCGAGCTGGAATAATGATAATGTTAATAAAATTAATGAAATGTAATTTTTATGAATTAGAATAATATTCTTATTTATAAAAGTCATCTTAGACTATGATCATCATTTATAAAAAAGGCGATATTGGAAGACGTCGTTATGGCTTGTCGCATCGCGTTGACTTGGGGCTGTCGGATTGTTGATCGGCGGAGTGATTCTACCCGCTTGTCCTGCGGGGGACGTTAGGAAGCAGGAAGGGAAGTAGATGTGAGCTCGTTTCGCCCTGGGAGAGCTCCGATGCATACGAAGTCGCCGTGGAGCAATAATCGTTCAGTTGGGGCATGAAGAAACATTTTTTTCCTTCCGATTTATGCGGGTATGGTGCGAAAAGCAAAAAGCAAAACGAACGACACTATTTAGAAAAGGATTATATATCATTAGATGACTAATTGGTGCCGCGGTGGTAACAAATTTCGAACAATGACGTGGGCGAGGAAAGAACTAATCTCTTCCTCTTGCAGAGCTTGTGGTGTTATGATAGAAGGTGTGATGTGGTTTGTTAGAGTTATATTTTCCTTCTTGGGTATACACGGGTACAAATCTATTCTCGAAAATGGGAAATATGACTCATGATTTCATGAATATATCGCACTTTCATGTTATGAAAATACACCATGATTATGAATCATGATTTCATGATCTGTTTTTATGATCAGTTGCGATAATGCTTTGACGCGTTACGATTTGTACTACCGAAGGCAAATCATAAAGACGACTCATGAAATCATGAGTCATCTGACCTGAATTCATGAATTTAACTCATGGATATGGGAGCTTTGATCATGAATGTGGGCTCAATCCATAATCGAACTGTAGCTCGATTCATGATATCATGAGTCATTTGATGTGTTTTGTTTTTCTTAACGAAACCTAATTTGTGTGTTTTTTTTTAATTGCTTATATTTACTTATATTTCCAGGTGTTCTATGAGATTTTATTAAAAGATTAATGATAACAATAGCAAGTTTTGTTAAACCAGTACCGGCACCTATTTGTGCCTTAACAACTCATTCTCACAAACATACATGGCTACAAATTATATTCAACTATCCTAATTTGGTCTCAAACGCATTTTTTTAAACTTTCCAAGGCCTCAATTCCCGTAGTTCCAGAGATAAAAGATGCTCCCTATGTCCTACTCCAAGAGCTGTCATGAATAGTTCACCAACCCGAGCAAAGTCTGAAATCATAATGAGAGCATATAGAAAACATATTTTGATGTTGACATCAAATCGAAATCATAATTTGTTTTCAAATATGAATCATCATGATTGATTACATATTTTGATCTCATTTTGCTGTTGATTTCTAAATTGTATGATCTGACAGCACACTGTGTACTAATTTTGTTATCAGAACCAATATCAAAATTAGTTTTCGATTTGCTCTCATCGATAGCAGGAATAGTTTTCGATTTGATGTCACAGTAAGATTTTTCTGCTGTAGATTTTGATCTTTTAACCGTTAAAACGACCAAAAGGATTTCAACCTGAGTTATCAAAATTAGGCAATTTCACAACAACAAAATCAGTTATCGATTTGCTCTCAAGCTTTGCTCGGGTAATTTACTCCAAAGAGCATGCGTTTCCGGTCAAGAAACCATGCATTTATCTTTTGATGTAATTTTTTTTTTCAAATCCAGTTATGAAAGATCTAAAACACATAATCATTATGAGAGCCGCGAATACACAACACACTTTTGATTACTTACCAACAACTGGAAACATTAAATGGTGGCGTGTTCCATCTCATATAAATTGCTAATAAAAACAAAACACCACGCACTAAATTCACAATAAAACATCATTATTTTTATACAATGAAACATTTTATCTCTTACAAAAGATATTTCGAATTTCTTTGAAATCCAGACAAACTTTATGGACGCAAAAAAATTAAGAACACAATCTGACAGATACATACAAGTAACGCTAGTCGCAATCTTGAATTACGGTCATGTTTTGGGTTATTATGGCTCATGATTTTAGTCGATTCGTTCATGAAATCGTGAGTCATAATCATGATTTCATAAAATAAGATGGTTCATGAATTCATGATTTCAAAATCATGAAAGCAGTAATCGATTTGTTTCCGTGTAAGAGTGCTTATTATTTGGTTACTGTATTTTCTTGGCCTTTTCTGATCGCTATACACATACCTTATTGCTTTCCGAAATCATTAATTGAGCTATTCTTCTGTATTAACTACTAGCAGACCCTACGAACTACGTTTCGCCTAAAATTGATTTATGATCAGAGACAGTTATGCAAAAAGTTGTGTTCCATTTGTGTGGGAACCCCCCCTTCTAGAGCGGGGAGGGGTCTCGAACCATCTTAAGAACCTTCCCCGGGCCCAAAAACGCCACCATACAAATTTTCACGCCGATCGGTTCAGTAGTTTCCGAATCTATAAGGTTCAGACAGACAGAAATTCATTTTTATGTAAATAGAAGAAGAAGATTCCAAATTTATTCCAAAGTAATAAATTCCTCATGTAATTTCATTGACTTTTCCCATTCGAAACAACTTCAACTTGAGTACGGCACCGAGCTAGTGAGCTATTCATGACCAACACTCTTCACAAGTCATGGTTTCGATCCTCCATTCCAGAACGATGTCCAACGCTGTCCGAAGTTACAGAAGGAATGTGTCATTTCAAGAACCAATCGGTTTACATCGATAATTGCACCTATTTACAAACTCTTTCCACATTCCTGCCTAGTCGTTTGTGCCCTCCAAAGTCCAAAAGTCAGATGGTAACATGAACCAATCGAAGTCCCAGAACGGCGACGACATCTCCAACGCCGACCAGACGGGTCTACAATTAAGAACAAACGACAATCTGCCACCGCGTTGACTGGCCGCCAGTAGGTAGCTGTTGTTGGTCTGCTTGGCACACAGCCCGAATTAGCTTCTGGTGACTTCTGTCCTCGGTACAATATTAGAGTGGCCACTAGCGGCGGCGCGGATGGTGGAACGGCAAGTTCAAATTTCCAACACAAACTACTTTGCTTCCTCTCTTTTCTCACGATTTTTCGTTCAGCATTTAATAAGATTTTAATTAGACTTGATTTCGATTCGATGCTCAATAATTTCCAGATTGTTCAGATCCGGAGATAAACGGCGAATGGGAAATTTTAGACCGAGGATTTTTCGTTTTCATTCGTAGTTTTAGTTCTGTTGCTGCTGCTTGACTGGGCAACGCTTCGGTGCGTGCGTCGACACTTGGCTGACTTGTTAGAACAGTACCGTTCGGTTGTCGTTGTGCCTTTCGTTGAGAACGGGGACATCGATGCGGTGTTTCTATGGGTAGATTTATTTCTAGTTTAGGTGCATTGATGTCAAGGCAAAGTTAACTGCGAAATAAATTGCCATAAAAAGCCTAATGTTGATTATGCAAAACGTAAATATCCTTTTTGCCTTGATTTTCCAATTATTGGCAAACAAATTACGTTACACCATCTGAACAACTTACATTGGACCTAGTATCGATATCAGTTCGAGTGAGTAGAATCTAATCTGGCGGCTTCCCATTTCGGTTCCAGCAATAGTTCGGAGTCACGAACTGTTCTTATCACACTAGAATCAAATTCATGCAATTGCAGACCTCGAAACCCTTCCATTGATTGTAAAATAACTATCAAGTAATTTGGCTGAATATGAAAATCAGTTCTGCTTGAATTGGAATTGGAATCAAATTGCATCACTTTGAACTACTCGCCAAAAATTAGTCTATCAACCGTTTGCCATGAAATTTTCAGGGACTGAAACACAATAATATGTAAGCTTTGACTACTAGGATCATTGTTGTTGTCGGTGGATCGTGTACGTTATTCGCTCCGATTTTGTTTTAACTATTCCCTGTCTATTAACTGTCTTCTGCTTGTGACAAATGTGCGAAGTCAGTTAAAGCCGATGAGGAATCTGTCACATGCATGGGCTTCTGCGACAGAATGATCCATTTGAAGTGCTCCGGCTCATACCCAAAGCTAAATAAAAACCTAGTAAACGTGCTTCTGACCAGTCCGAACATATTCTGGATGTGTGATGAATGTGTGAAATTGATGAAGTGTGCTCGGTTTAAAACCACCGTCTTGTCTCTTGTCGTTTGATGACGCGATCAATTCGATCACTCAATGTCAGGAGTTGGTCCGCACGGAACTTAGAGAGGAGATAGAGAAACAAGGCGAGCTAATTGCTTGTTTATCACGAGGAATCGTCCACTCAACTCCTATTCATCCTGGGTCTGGAGAGCGCCTGCGCCAACCACCACTGAAACGACCTCGTACAGATGGACTGCTACCATCCAAACCACTCGCTGTCGGTACCAAGGTAGTGACAAATAATGACATTGCGACTGAGGTCATTACAGTCCCTGAACCCACAGTGATGTTCTGGCTGTACCTCTCCCGTATTCATCCGAGCGTGAAACCGCAGTCTATTGAGAAACTGGTGAAGGACTGCATTCAGTGTGAAGATTCGGTCAAAGTGGTCCCACTACTGGAGATGAAAGGAATTGACATTATAAGTATGAGCTTCATATCTTCCAAAGTTGGGATTGACCCCAAGTTCCGTGAAGTCGCACTTAATGCGAATATATGGCCTATGAATCTTCTATTTCGGGAATTCGAGGATATCAGCTTAAAAAACATGTGGGAGCCGCTGCTCAATACTCCAACCGTCACGGTTTCACTTGTTGGTGGAATCTTCCCGTTGTCGACACCTACCTCTGCTCCAGAACCAATGAGCTAAGTTCGGCACCCACGATGTTACGTGACCTTTCCACCAGGACGTACCAGACGATGTTTTCAGTGATGGGCGTGCGGTTCCAGAATATTCGACTGTCTTGATATACTACCATACTTCACCGAAACCTGGCTCAACAATAATACCACCGCACCGTAAATCAACTCTTTGACGAATCGTACTGCGTTTATTGGCAAGATAGGTCTTCTTCTAACAGTAACAAAAAAAACTGGAGGAGGTTGCTGTTCGCTCCTGCTTCAAATCTCGCTTAGTGAGTCCTCCTGACAACTCGTCGGTTGAGCAATTGTGGGTCGCTGTAACTACTGCTGATGCCACTCTCTTCATCTGCGTTCTTTACATCCTTCCCGATCGAATCAATGATGCGGAGTTGATCGACAGTCACCTCGCTGCGCTTAAATGGGTTGTCCCGCAATTAGGACCAAGGGATAATATGATTATCCTCGTTGACATCAACTTGAGAACAATTAATTGGCAGCGCCATAGGTCGGGAGTTCTCTTCCCGATTGCTTCGAGATCCCTGATCGGCCAGACGTCTCGTTTGCTGCCAGGCCCCATCACCGCTCGTCAAGATTGTCAGACATCATCCTCCCGTCCAGATGCAACTCAAGATAAAACCGCTCCCTAACTTCCACCAGCCGTCTGAAAGCATTTCATACGACTTTTACAAGGCCAATTTTAACGGGATGAATGCCTTTCTTGCTCAAGTTGACTGGGATGCGGCTCTTCAGGATTCTGACATCAACCTAGCTGCTTCGACCATGTCAAACATACTCGTGTGGGACGAGACAGCCCTGTTATATACCGTTCTATATTATATGCGGCTTGGTGTTGATGATGAGCAAGCAGCCAAGCATCGTTCTCCCCCAGTGCGAGTCTAACAGTGACCCGACTAAGGCTGATGCCATACTGGGAGAGAAGAGAAGCGATTAGAAGAGTTGAGAGGGAAGCGAAGCGTCCGCGTGAAAGCTACCTCAATGAGCGATATATGGAAATCGCTTATACCTGTCATAGTGGAAGCGATGAGAAGAGGCGAGAAGCGGTAGCCAAAGAGGCGAAGCAGTTCGTAGAGTGCTTTGCCGCGCGAGATCGCAAAGGATCACTTCTGTATTTTTGTTGATTTGAGTTTACCCTCGTTCGCAGTTGTGTAAAATGACTGTGGGTGAAAAGTATTGCGAGAGAGGAAAGCAACATTGTTTATTTTGTTAATTTGGTTAATTAAAACATTAAAATATGTATGGTTTTAGCTACATGTATAATATGATGTATTTCGCGGTACTCATTAAAATTGGGAATATTCTGGTGCAGTCCATACATTTAGAAACACTTTGAAACAAAAAAACACGTATTTTGCTGTTACCACAGACAAATGGATGTTGAACTTGTTATTTTAATATCGTTCTCGTATTTAGGATTAGTTTCAAATGATAGATTTTTCACGCATCTGTAATGCGCGTTTGAACCGAATTAAATTGTTGTGTTCAATCGCTTTGATATTTGATTTTTTACGCGGGAGATACGCACCGTGTATCTTGAAAAGCCCTTCAACTTCAACGAAAATCGGGTTTGCGTAATTTTTGCTTATGTCCGGATATGTAAACTTCGGGAACAATCCGATAGATAAGGAAATTGTTGTCCCAATTTTTAGCCGGCCATTGGTGGAAAATGGTTTCCCTTTTTTCTGCGGATTTTTGGGATTTGCGTTTGTTTACGCCGTTTTTCAAAAAGGTTGCCGAGACAAAACGATTTTTGTGGAAGTTGTTTTCATGATGTGCGTATCTCCCGAGAAATCAACTTCAGTGTAGAGAAATGTTGTAAGAAGAACATCTATAAATTACGTAACACTTGAAGGGGGAGGGGTGTTGTCGGCGAAGTGTGCGATCCATGCAAATTTTTCAGATGTTTCATACAAAAGGAGGGGGGGGGGTCGTGTTGAAAATTTCCTGTTACGTAATTAATGGATCTTCCATAGGAGCAAACGTAAAATAGGAATAAAACATGGTCTAACAAGTTTTACCCCTACATCTGATTGTAGTGGTGATAATCTATCGCTCACATAATAAAATCGGTTTTCAATTGCGACATTCTATAAATCTCCCCAACACTCTCCTCTTTGTGCTAAATATGCTTGGAGAAGCAAAATATTCTACATCTGAGGAAATCCATGTTTTTACACTTGTATTTGTTGCGAGATCAACACTCCGAAAAACGCTTTCAGTATGTCATAGCTCGCTTTGATCGCCGCTTCACTTCGCTTTGCTTATCACCAACCTCTTCGCTTCGCTTCTCTTCGCTCCCAGTATGTCATCAGCCTAAGGCGATCTCTCCGCCGAGTGCAGTGATGTGCTTTGGGTGATTTCCTGGCGCAGTTGCAGGTTACACATTTGGCGACCGTGACAGGTTTGGCTGCTAATTACATTTAATATCAAGTGTAACAAACTCTGTGTCATGGAAATCACCCACTGCGCAGTTTCACGAAAAAGTGTATTTTTTAAAAATAAGAAAGTTGTTTACTTTTTGTTGTGTTTGCGAAGGGAAGAGAATCGGAATGGCATGTTGGTAAGTGACAGGGAGTAGTAGACTCGAAATTATATGCCGATATGCGTATTTTGAAAACCGCAATGTTGTATTGGAAGGAAATTTAAGATTAAACGATTTGCGTGTTGGTAAATGACAGGGAGTAGAATCAAAAAGATTTGCGTGTCTTGAGGACCGCAATGGCGTGTTTGGAGGACCGCCAGGTAAAATGATTTGCGCGTTTTGAGGACCGCAATGGCGTGTTGGGAGGACCGCCAAGTCGAATGATTTGCGTGTTTTGAGGACCGCAATGGCGTGTTTGGAGGACCGCCAGGTAAAATTATTTGCGTGTCTTGAGGAACGCAATGGCGTGTTGGGAGGACCGCCAAGTCGAATGATTTGCGTGTCTTGAGGACCGCAATGGCGTGTTGGGAGGACCGCCAGGTAAAATGATTTGCGTGTTTTGAGGACCGCAATGGCGTGTTGGGAGGACCGCCAAGTCAAATGATTTGCGTGTTTTGAGGACCGCAATGGCGTGTTGAGAGGACCGCCAGGTAAAATGATTTGCGTGTCTTGAGGAACGCAATGGCGTGTTGGGAGGACCGCCAGGTAAAATTATTTGCGTGTTTTGAGGAACGCAATGGCGTGTTGGGAGGACCGCCAAGTGAAATGATTTGCGTGTTTTGAGGACCGCAATAGCGTGTTGGGAGGACCGCCAAGTCAAATGCTTTGCGTGTTTTGAGGACCGCAATGGCGTGTTTGGAGGACTGCCAGGTAAAATGATTTGCGTGTCTTGAAGACCGCAATGGCGTGTTGAGAGGACCGCCAGGTAAAATGATTTGCGTGTCTTGAGGAACGCAATGGCATGTTGGGAGACCGCCAGGTAAAATTATTTGCGTGTTTTGAGGAACGCAATGGCGTGTTGGGAGGACCGCCAAGTGAAATGATTTGCGTGTTTTGAGGACCTCAATGGCGTGTTAAGAGGACCGCCCGAGCAGCACGAAACAGACAAAAATTGTTGCAGCAACTTAATTGTAACTGAATCTGGTCACATATCAGTTACAGTTACCTATGTAGGATATGTGTGCTGCTAGGGCGCCAAGTCAAATGATTTGCGTGTTTTGAGGACCGCAATGGCGTGTTTGGAGGACCGCCAAGTAACATTATTTGCGTGTCTTGCAGACCGCAATGGCGTGTTGAGAGGAACGCCAGGTAAAATTATTTGCGTGTCTTGAGGAACGCAATGGCGTGTTGGGAGAACCGCCAGGTAAAATGATTTGCGTGTTTTGAGGACCGCAATGGCGTGTTGGGAGGACCGCCAAGTCAAATGATTAGCGTGTTTTGAGGACCGCAATGGCGTTTTGGGTGGACCGCCAAGTGAAGTTGAAACGATTTGCGTGTTTTAAAGACCAGAATGGCGTGTTGGGAAGACCGCCAAGTAAAATGATTGAAATGACATTCAAGGACCAAGTAGCATATATTGTCTCGAAAGCATCTTCATAGTTGGGTTTTCTTTTCCGATTTGCTAGGAAATTTCGGGATTTGTACTGCCTAAAATCATTGTTTTGCGCCACTGCAGCATGGTCCAGGATACAGATTTACGCGGAAAGATGCATTTTCGGCCTAAACTATTCTTTTAAGTAAAAAAATGTTTTACGAAATTGTTCTGGTAACTTCGGCCCTTATCATAGAGTTATCGAAAAATAGGGTGGGCCATTTTATAAGAATGTGAAATTTTTATTTTTTATTTTGCGGAATATTGACATGAAATGCTCTACAAAATTGTAGCGCAGCTTTTTCCAATTAACTTGGCTATATAATGTTTTTATGTAGCTCTTAAGCTCACTTATTTAGAGCATTTTTACTTACCAGGATTAGGGTGTCCCTTAAAAATTAATATTTATGATCTGCTCAATTCATTTTTTATTTTTCGCGAATGTCTTCTTCTGAAGACTTTTAGGGCTTTTTAAAACTCGTGTTTTGCTATTGTAACATCGTCTGTATCTTCTTCCGTTGTCGAGTTATATCAATTTACTTAAAAAAACATGACTTCAGCAAAATTGGTAAAACTTAAGATAAAAAAACATATTTCCAATTTTTTGACATAATAAAGAATATGAATTGCTCTTTCAAATGCCGTGTAAACATATTTTTTGGTCTGCCCTAATCGGAGATATCAACTTTTGAAAAAAAAATATTTTTGATAGAAAAACGTTTTTAACTTTTGATCGAAAAAAGATATTGAGCACATTCACCCATCAAAAGTTGCATTTTTTTAAGTTCTAAAAATCACTTGAGGACGATTTTTTCGAGAAATCTAAAACAAAAAAGTAGATTAAAAATACTGTTTTTTTAGGTCCACCCTAATCCAATTGGGTAAAATTGATCTAAATCAGCCAACTTAAGAGCTACAGAAAAAAACTTTTCTAGCAAAACTTATTGGAACAAGCTGCGCTACAACTTTGTAGAACATAATATGTCAATATTCCGAGAAAAAAAATATTTCCTTATGATAGCCTTACTATTTCTCACAATTTTGTAGAACAACATTTTTTTCTGAAAAATATAGTTTTGGCGTAAAATGCATCTATCCGCGTAAAACTGTATCCTGGACCATAGTGCACTAACATCCTACAATCTATCCCAACAAAAAAGGGAAGGGAAGGGAAGCTAGGAAAAATTGAAAATTGATAACAGTGCTTCCGAAGTCATGTACGGACAATTAGACAAACAGACGGTGCAAGTTAGACTAAACATACGACGACAAACAACAAAAATATTTTCCCCTTGAAAAAAACACAATCCTCGTGTCGAAACGTCGGGTAAATAAAAAAAAAACTCGTTGTAATAAGTGCAAGACTGAGTAGCCGTTCAATAAATGAACTTAAAACGTACAGTCGATCCATAATCAGTAAAGATGCAATTAATTTGAACGAATGGAATCACTAACAGCAACCGAGCTACCACGCCAAACCCGATACCACCGAAACAGTCCATTAACGCAATTAACTCTTTCTTTCCATAAAATGTTGGTCCTGAGAAGAACCAACTTTCTTTTCCCAATGCGGCTTTCCAATAACTAACTGCATCCAATCGCTTGTCGACACCTTGCGTTGCAACTGTCCGACCGCCACTAAGCCTCCAAAATTTGAAATAAATTTTCAGCATTGCCACACTGCCACCCGCTTCGTGCTGCTGTATCCGCTCTGCTGCATCGAATGTCGGACCGCTCTCTGTGGAATCCCGATCAAAATGGCTCGCGCGCGCCAATCAGCAGCTTTCTTGTATTTAATAAATTCAGCCCGTTAGCCCCGCCCCTTTGTCATCTGATATGGGTGTGATAATAATGTGCACTCATAACGATTAATGAAGGGGCGGGGCTAATGGAAACTATCGACCGCCAGCTGTGCGCTATCGAGGAGGCGATCTCGGTGACCCGTGAGCAACATGTACCGACGACTCGGCAGGTAAGCAACTCCTTAAACATCGATACACTCACCAAATGTTTGATTCGATTGCGGAATGTCACTCGCGGGCAGCGGTTTCAGCGTACTGGACTGCCTGAGCTTAAGGCACGCTGCAACTGAATCACAAAAATTATCAAGGCCAGAAAAGTGGACCTCAAAAATAATTCCTTCTCGAATAAGATCCGCACTCTCCCAGATTATGCTAAGCCGTTCTGGAAAATGACCAAAATTCTAAAATCCAAGCCTCGGCCCATTCCACCTTTGATTCCACTAGACCATAATGGCTCTAAAGATCGCTTGATATCTCCTGCAGAGAAGGCCGCTGAAATAGGTCGTCACTTTGTCAGCTCACACAATCTTGGGCAGAACATTGTCCGTCCACACGAAGCAGCCGTCAACGACTTCTCGGAGGAGTTGGGAATCTCAGCTGGCGAATTGACGGCCTATATCAAATCATCGAAGAACATGAAGGCCCCAGGCTTCGACAGCATCCTGAATCTCGAGCTCAAACACATGAGTGATCCGTTCTTTGAGCTCCTCTCGCTGATCTTTAATCAGTGTCTCCGGCTCAGCTACTTCCCATCGGCCTGAAAGTCAGCAAAAGTCATCCCCATCTGGAAGCCTGGGAAGGATCCTTTCTCCCCCAAAAGTTATCGTCCCATCAGCCTCCTCTCAGGGTTATCCAAGCTATTCGAAAAAGCTATTCATCATCGGTTACTTGAGTCTGCCGAAAATCTCAACATCTTGCTCGAGGAACAGTTTGGTTTCCGACGCGGTCGGTCAACTGTACACCAACTGACCCGAGTTACCAACGTCCTCAGACGGAACAAGTTTGTCTCGAAAACATCCGCCATGGCCTTACTCGATGTCGAGAAGGCATTTGACAATGTATGGCATGATGGCCTGGTGTACAAACTACAACGCTACAATCTTCCCAGCTACCTGGTGAAAATCATCAACAATTACCTGTCGGCAAGGACATTCCGGGTCTCAATCAGCGGAGCGAGTTCCAAAGCCCACAACAGCGTCGCAAGCGTCCCCCAGGGCAGTATCCTCGGGTCCCTGCTTTTCAATCTGTTCTATCGTCTACAACGGTAGAGTGATCAGAGCGCTAGTGGGAAAACTCCAATGAGGCCTGGATGCCCTGACAGAGTACCTCACCAGCTGGAATATCTATATCAACGCGACGAAGACCAACATGTTCCGCCTGTAAACTGTAAAATCATCCTCAATGGCACAACTGTGGAATGGGTCAATGAGGCCTTGGCTTCATCCTCGACAGCAAGCTTATTTTCAGGCAACAGGTTGACAAAACGGTGACAAAGTGTAACGTTTTTTGAAACTAGGGTAAATGATGTATCTTGGACAAGCGCAGGACATTCATTAGAAAATATATCGAGATTGAATAGTATTAAACAATTGAAAACTACTAGGTTCATCCATATACATAACCTATTATTAGTCTTGTGTCTCCATTGCCCAATTTTTGAGTAAATTACGTTTACTAGGTGTAAACTGTGATATACTGCGAACTGAAATATTTTCTTTTTGGACATCAAATATATAATTTCGACATGGAAAATGCATATATTTTGGACAGAGTCATTTTCTCCAAATTTAAAAATGGCCACCTACAGATCTCAATGGTATGACTTACCTACACGTATCCACATTCATTTAAAAGCATTTATTTGCTTAACTGACATAGATTAAACCTGAAATTAACATTGTTTCGCAATATTATCGATATCATTGAAAACAGCCTAAAAGTTGGCAATTAATGGTTCATCCATGTACTGTACATGGGGTGACCAATAAATGTCTGATGAATAAAAACATAACTTCATTTTGGTCACTCCTATTTCATCCGTCTCAAGTGCATGTTAAGCGATTGGAATATGTTAGTATGTCAATTACAATCAAACTTTGGCCGCAGGACCTCAAGATTGCCGTTTGAACCAATTTAAACGTGTTTCAGGTGCATGTTACGAGGAGTCCTATAATGCATGTTCTCCTGCATACTGGCGTCCAGCAGGCACTTTGGTAGATAGCTTTACATTTTAGATAGTTTTAAAGATAAATATAAGTTGATTTGTGAATTCACATCAGGAGCCGCTAGAGTTGCGGTAAAAGTATGCAATGATCATACTTTCGATAAGCATTTTCCTACACATTATCTAAAATTGATCGAAGAAGCTCAGGCTTGTCCAAAATATGTACATGTCCAAAATATATCATTTACCCTACTGTACCCTTTGATCAACCACCGGTCGTCATTGTCCCTGAAAAATAAGCTTGCTGTCTATAAGCAAATCATCCTCCATGTGATCGAATACGGCATGCCGGTCTGGGAGAGCTGCGCTAAAACCCACCACCTCAGACTTCTACGGGTCCAAAACAAATTCCTGAGGATGATCCTCAACACCCCTCCCAGGACAAGAACATCCGAGGTCCACCGTCTGGCCGGGATAAAGACCTTACATGAACGCTTTGGTGAGTGTAAAGAAAAGTTTAGGGTCCGTTGCTTGCACTCGGACCAAGAAGCGCTTAGGGCGCTAGTTCCAATCTAGGTTATCAAATTTTTATTGTAAATATTAGTGTACATAGTAGTTAGGTTATCAAATTTAAAAAAAACACACTAGCGCCTCCTAAAGGCCATCATGACATATTATATTTTAAAACTCAGATATCAATAAAAAAAATCAAATCGAAGTTGAAGGGCCAAACCGGTCGATCACTGTATATGTAAAAACAAAATAATTGTAGAACAAAAGATTGAATAAAGAAGAATTTAACTACTACTGCGGGGCTAATGGAATTACTTCATTAGATATAAGAAAACTGCTTTTCGATGCGCGCGAGCCATTTCGATCGGGATTCCGCAGACAACGGACCATTCGGAGAATGACAAATTCTAAGAATCCTATGAAACTTTCTCGCAAGATTCTGAATTTGGTTATGAGATGTTGTTTATCCAAAATGCGTATTGTTGCGAGGAATAACAGCAGAAATTTGACTCAAGACGAAGTTTCTTCATATTACCAAACATTATCTCTTGGCATCTGTTTGTCCGAGCGACGTTCACCGATGGGTAATTGCTGTAGAAAGTTTCCACTGAGGTGGCGTCTTCATTGATTTTATACAAAAGAAGGTTGATCCGACTATCCGAAATAAACTTTTTTCAAAGTGCAAAACTCAATCGTAAATAGCGAATTTGATGGCGCGTCGGAGGGAGATGATGCAATGAATTTGAATGGATGGAATCACTAACAGCAATCAAGCCACCACGCCAAATCGATGCCACCGAAACAGTCTATTTTCGCAATTAACTCTTTCTTTCCATAAAATGTTGATCCTGAGAAGAACCAATTTTCTTTTCCCAATGCTCCTTTCCAACTAACTGACACCACAATTTGAAATAAATTTTCAGCATCGGCACTGGTGATGCGGGATCGCCACAGTGCTATTTTTATGGTCAACCCTTTCTTCATATGAAATGCTGGTTCGTTGAGGTTGAATGATCTGCAGCAACACATCGAGCACCACCACCAATGTGATGAATTTTCTTTGAAAATATTATTAGCGCCTCCGTGATGCTGTGTCCGCTCCGCTGCGATCGTTTTGATGCGTCCGCGCTGCGTAAAATCTTGTTCGAACTGAGTATTAGATCCAAACTCGCAAGTGATTGATTTTTGATGGCTGTGCTAGTGATGCATGTACGTGATTGGTTTGTTTACCAATTTCAAAACTTTTTATCAATTATCGATAAATAGTTTGAAAAATAGTATTTTCATATAAATACAAAGAAGCGTTGACTCATCCTTGATCGAATGGTCCAAAAAATTGAAAATCCAACGAGAAACGGCTGAGATATTAAAGTTTAAAGTCTATCATATTTTCGTGACGGTCCCCGATTTTCGCAATCGTAAAGTGTGCCCCAATATAGAAAACACAGACGTAGTCCTACGTCAAGAGTACTGTCGAAACTAGGTATCTGGCAGAGACTTAAAGGCTGCACAGCAAATAATTTTGAAAATTCAACGACATGTAAAATTGCAGCTGGTCACAACAAACGAATAAACATTCGATATTCAATAAAATTTGATTGAATTTTACAAGCAAGCACAGTTTAAATTCATTTTGATTTGAAAGAACAGTAATATCAATTGAATTTTACGTTTATTTGCATGCTCCAAATATGTGCATGAAAATACATTTAAAATCACAACATATTTTTATCTGTGTGGTAGAGAGGCTGGCAGAGAACGTGGCATTCCAAATCAAACGGTATTGGTCCCGAGGTGGAAATTGACGGATTCATATATCGACGAATTCATATATCTTGGAACACTCGTTACATGTGTCAATGATAATAGCCACGAGGTGAAAAGACGTGTTGTGGCTGCAAGTAGGACTTTCTCTGCTTTGCGTAGCCAGTAAAAGTCTCGCAGCTTACAGACGCGGACAATTACGACAACGGACTTTACACATCGTTGATTCGTCCAGTCGCCATGTACGGTCATAAAGCATGAACGCATGGACTATCGAATTTTCGGGGTTTTTGAGACATATATAGTCTATAGGCAGGCTGATAAAATAGGGCAGATTACAATGGGTTGGACATATATGGCGTGTGCCGGAAGAACGACCTGGAAGGTAGAGCCCGCATTTGCTGGCTGTGTGCAATCGAGGAAGATGCGCGTGCGGCTGAAACGACGTGCTGTGAGACTGCACTATGGTCCAGGATACAGATTTACGCGGAAAGATGCATTTTACTCCAAAACTATATTTTTTAGAAAAAACTGTTGTTCTACAAAATTGTTCGAAATAGTAAGGCCATCATTATGGTTCTACCGAAAAATAGGGTGGCCCATCATTTAAAAAAAATAGAAAATATTTTTTTTATTTCTCGGAATATTGACATGTTATGTTCTACAAAGTTGTAGCGTAGCTTATTCCAATCAATTTCGCTAAAAAAAAATTTTCTGTGACTCTTAAGTTGGCTGATTTAGAGCAATTTTACCTAATTGGGTTAGGGTGTACCTTAAAAAAACAGTATTTTTGATTTACTTTTTTTGTTTTAGATTTCTCGAAAAAGTCGTGTTCCGGTGACTTTTAGAGCTTTAGCCATTTATTCAATTACAAAAATATTGGTAGTGCAAGAAATAAATTTACCTTCAGGATCTACTTACCCCTTCAAACGGGGCAAGTGGGACCTATTCTGTTTTCAGGCAGATTTTGGCTTTAATTAAAACTTTTAAATCATTTTCGATGTCACACAATTATTTAGTTGCTCAAAATATTCACTTTCCACATCAATGATACATTTTGAAACGACTAGTTAGTTGGAGATCCATTGAATTAAAATAAAAGTAATAGATTTCCCCGGTAGTTTAAAGTCATGATCAAGCAATTGCATTAGTATGGTGCCTCAAATGGTTTTTTATTCCAAATATTTTTGAAGGCATGAAGGCATGAAGGCTTATTTCCAAAAAGCTCGGTTGTTTCGTTGCAAGAAGTTTAAAAGCATCTTTTAACGCTTCTCGGAAGCGTTCTTCAAAACTGTTCGAAGGCCGCCTTGCAAGAGGCCCGGAAGCCTCCTTTCAAAAGGACCGGAAGCCTCCTTTCAAGAGGACCGGAAGCCTCCTTTCAAGAGGCCCGGAAGCCTCCTTTCAAGAGGCCCGGAAGCCTCCTTTCAAGAGGCCCGGAAGCCTCCTTTCAAGAGCCCAAAAGCCTCTATTCAAGAGGCCCGGAAGCCTCCTTTCAAGAGGCCCGAAGCCTCCTTTCAAGAGGCCCGGAAGCCTCCTTTCAAGAGGCCCGGAAGCCTCCTTTCAAGAGGCCCGGAAGCCCCGTATCAAGAGGCCCGGAAGCCTCCTTTCAAGAGGCCCAGGCCTCCTTTCAAGAGGCCCGAAGCCTCCTTTCAAGAGGCCCGAAGCCTCCTTTCAAGAGGCCCGAAGCCTTCTTACACGAGGCCCGGAAGCCTCCCTTGCTAGAGGCCCGGAAGCCTCCTTTCAAGAGGCCCGGAAGCCTCCTTTCAAGAGGCCCAAGCCTCCTTTCAAGAGGCCCGGAAGCCTCCTTTCAAGAGGCCCAGCCTCCTTTCAAGAGGCCCGAAGCCTCCTTTCAAGAGGCCCGAAGCCACCTTTCAACAGGCCCAGAAGCCTTCTTTTAAGAGGCCCGGTAGCCTCCTTTCAAGAGGCCCGGAGGCTTCTTTTCAAGAGGCTCGGAGGCTTCCTTTGAAGAGGCACGGAAGCCTCCTTTCAAGAGGCCCGGAAATTCCTTTCAAGAGGCCCGGAAGCCGCTTTCAAGAGGCCAAGAAGCTTCATTTCAAGAGGCCTAGAAACTTCCTTTCAAGAGGCCCGGAAGACTACTTTTAAGAGGCCCGGAAGCCTCCTTTCAAGAGGCCCTGAAACCTCCTTTTAAGAGGCCCGGAAGCCTCCTTTCAAGAGGCCCTGAAACCTCCTTTCACGAGGCCCGGAAGTCTCCTTTCAAGACGCCCGGAATACTCCTTACAAGAGGCCCTGAAGCCGCCTTACAAAAGGGCTGGAAGCCTCATTTCAAGAGGGCCGGAAGCCTCCTATAAAAAGGCCCGGAATTCTCCTTTCAAGAGGCATGGAAACCTCCTGTCAAGATACCCGGAAGCCTAATTTCAAGAGGCTTGGAAGTCTCCTTTCAAGAGGCCCGGAAGCCTCCTTTCAAGAGGCCCGGAAGCCTCCTTTCAAGAGGCCTGAAGCCTCCTTTCAAGAGGCCCGGAAGCCTCCTTTCAAGAGGCCCAAGCCTCCTTTCAAGAGGCCCTGAAGCCTCCTTTCAAGAGGCCTGAAGCCTCCTTTCAAGAGGCCAGACGCCTCCTTTCAAGAGGCCCGGAAGCCTCCTTCCAAGAGGCCCGAAGCCTCCTTTCAAAAGGCCCGGAAGCCTCCTTTCAAAAGGCCCGGAAGCCTCCTTTCAAAAGGCCCGGAAGCCTCCTTTCAAGAGGCCCAAGAAATGAAAACTAAAAAATCTACAGCTTTAACACTTTTTATAAGTTTTATCATTATCATCGTATTGCAAGTTTTACGAGAAAAGATGCATTTTCGGTCTGAAGCATACTTTTAAGAAACAAAGTTTGTTCTACAAAGTTGTTCTGGATACTTGGGCCCTTATTATAGAGTTACCGAAAAATAGGGTGTGCCATTTTATAAAAATGTGAAATTTTTATTTTTTTTATTTTGCGGAATATTGACATAAACTGTTCTACAAAGTTGTAGCGCAGCTTTTTCCAATCAACTTTGCTATATAAACTTTTTATGTAGCTCTCAAGCTCACTTGTTTAGAGTAATTTTACTTACCAGGATTAGGGTGTCCCTTAAAAAACAATATTTATGATCTGCTCATTTCAATTTTTATTTTTCACGTATGTCACCTTCTGAAGACTTTTGGGGCTTTTCAAAACGCGTGTTTTGCTATAAGAATATCGTCTGTATCTTCTTTCGTTGTCGAGTTAAATAAATTTTTTGAAAAAACATGATTTTAGTTAAATTGGTTAAACTTGAGATACAAAAATTACATATCCCCAATTTTTTGACGCAATGAAGAATATGAGTTCCTCTTTCAGATGCCGTGTGAATATATTTTTTTGGTCTGCCCTAACCGGAGATATCAACTTATGAAAAAAATGTAATTTTGACAGAAAAACGATTATAACTTTTTATCGGATAAAGATATTGACCATATTTACCAATAAAAAGTTGCATTTTTTTGAGCTCTAAAAGTCACCTGAAGACGACTTTTTCGAGAAATATAAAACAAAAAAAGTAGATGAAAAATACTGTTTTTTTGAGGTACACCCTAATCCAATTAGGTCAGTGGTTCTCAACCTGGGGTACATGTACCCCTGGGGGTACCTTCACTAGCCCCAGGGGGTACCTAGGACAAAAATGCGTAATGGCGGACGTAGTACAATTCCAATCAAAACATATTGATAATGTTTGGATAATTTTGTATTTTTATCATTTTAAAACTTTATCTTGTACATAATATATAAGGTACCCCGGGGCAAGTGGGACCTAAAAAAACGCTAGTTCAGCCAAATAAATAACGCATACTTAGAAAACAGGTTATTTCAGAACATTAACCACTGTTACACCATTATGTGCTTCCATTGTTGAAGTGTAGAGGTGTTGAAGGCCATTTATTCAATTACAAAAATATTGGTAGTGCAAGAAATAAATTTACCTTCAGGACCCACTTACCCCTTCAAACGGGGCAAGTGGGACCTATTCTGTTTTCTACTGTCGAACGAAACTAATTTGAGGAATTTAGATATACTGGTCATATTATTTCTGAGTATTAGTATTTTCAGATCATGGATGGAGATTGGTTGCATGTCAGACTTTATTTTTGCAACAAGAAAGGGATTATAATGTAAGCAGATATGAAAACAAGACAACAGCCGATTTACTGTTTATTTGGCTGTTGTCTTGTTCTTCATTAGCTTACTTTTGTACCAAATGTTTTAGATGGCAAGGATAAGCAAATCTTCATTCACTTTTCGTATGAATAAATATTTCTCTTTTTAGAACACAAATTATTACATAAATCAATACTTCAGAAGAAACGTTTTTATTCAGTGATGCGCAGTATTTTTAATTTGTAACAGAACAAAATAGCCAATTTATGTGTTAAGCACTTTATTTATCTGAAAATCTGATGCGAAGTTTAAAAACAACAAAACGCAAGACAAATTCTGTTGACCTATTGTAGAATAAATAAATAATTTGCACTGTGAACAGAAGAATATCGCATAGTTATAGCCATTGCTCTTCTTCATGCGGGAGATAATTTTCAGAATGTAAAATACACATTTGGTAAATAACTGTACAATACTTTTTAAAACGAAATCAAACTGCATCTGATTCAGATCCATATGATATATGAATGACGAAGTTATTTTTCACTAGACAGCCATCTAAAAACAATTAAAATAGCTTTATCGAAAATTTTGTTCAAATATGTCCCACTTGCCCCATGTATGTTAAAATTCAAGGGCAAATGAAAATGGCAGATTTTGGCTTTAATTAAAAATTTTAAATCGTTTTCGATGTCACACAATTATTTAGTTGCTCAAAATATTCACTTTCCACATCAATGATAAATTTAGAAACGACTATTTAGTTGGAGATCCATTGAATTAAAATAAAAGTAATAGATTTTCCCGGTAGTTTAAAGTCATGATCAAGCAATTGCATTAGTATGGTGCCTCAAATGGTTTTTTATTCCAAATATTTTTGTATTGGTGAATTCGTTGATAGTTCTGCTTCATTTTTCTAGAACATTGTTGCCATTAAAAACGTTCATCAATTCATCTGCAGTCATAGTACCCACTTACCCCGTATTTTCACTTGCCCCGGGGTACCTTATACCCAAGCAGCACAAGTCTAATGAAACTGGTTACAGCAACCAAATTGTGACTAAATCTGGTCACACATAAGCTACTGTGATCTATGTGCAACATGTGTGCTGCTCGGGTAGTGATCAGAAAATCAAAGCCAATTGAATCCTGTCCGCCCTTCATATCCAAGGGCTACGGATCAAAAGATCGAACGAATGAACACATTAAAAAAATCTTCAATGCAATCTACCTGATCGAAACAAAATATTGTAGAATATAATAGGAATAATGCTTCTTAACTAAAATCTAGAATTCAAAAGTTCGGAAGCCTTCGTTTGAGAGGCATGAAGGCTTATTTCCAAAAAGCTCGGTTGTTTCGTTGCAAGAAGATTAAAAGCATCTTTCTACGCTTCTCGGAAGCGTTCTTCCAAGCTGTTCGAAGGCCGCCTTGCAAGAGGCCCGGAAGCCTCCTTTCAAGAGGACCGGAAGCCTCCTTTCAAGAGGACCGGAAGCCTCCTTTCAAGAGGCCCGGAAGCCTCCTTTCAAGAGGCCCGGAAGCCTCCTTTCAAGAGGCCCGGAAGCCTCCTTTCAAGAGGCCCGGAAGCCTCCTTTCAAGAGGCCCGGAAGCCTCCTTTCAAGAGGCCCGGAAGCCTCCTTTCAAGAGGCCCGGAAGCCTCCTTTCAAGAGGCCCGGAAGCCTCCTTTCAAGAGGCCCGGAAGCCTCCTTTCAAGAGGCCCGGAAGCCTCCTTTCAAGATGCCCGGAAGCCTCCTTTCAAGATGCCCGGAAGCCTCCTTTCAAGAGGCCCGGAAGCCTCCTTTCAAGAGGCCCGGAAGCCTCCTTTCAAGAGGCCCGGAAGCCTCCTTTCAAGAGGCCCGGAAGCCTCCTTTCAAGAGGCCCGGAAGCCTCCTTTCAAGAGGCTTTCAAGAGGCTCAAGAGGCCCGGAAGCCTACTTTCAAGAGGCTCGGAAGCCTACTTTCAAGAGGCTCGGAAGCCTCCTTTCAAGAGGCTCGGAAGCCTCCTTTCAAGCGGCTCGGAAGCCTCCTTTCAAGAGGCTCAGAAGCCTCCTTTCAAGAGGCCCGGAAGCCTCCTTTCAAGAGGCCCGGAAGCCTCCTTTCAAGAGGCCCGGAAGCCTCCTTTCAAGAGGCCCGGAAGCCTCCTTTCAAGCGGCCCGAAGCCTCCTTTCAAGAGGCCTGAAGCCTCCTTTCAAGAGGCCCAAGCCTCCTTTCAAGAGGCCCTGGAAGCCTCCTTTCAAGAGGCCCAGGCCTCCTTTCAAAAGGCCCGAAGCCTCCTTTCAAAAGGCCCGGAAGCCTCCTTTCAAAGGCCCGGAAGCCTCCTTTCAAGAGGCCCGAAAGCCTCCTTTCAAGAAGCCTGGAAGCCTCCTTTCAAGAGGCCCAGGCCTCCTTTCAAGAGGCCCGGAAGCCTCCTTTCAAGAGGCCCGGAAGCCTCCTTTCAAGAGGCCCGGAAGCCTCCTTTCAAGAGGCCCGGAAGCCTCCTTTCAAGAGGCCCGGAAGCCTCCTTTCAAGAGGCCCGGAAGCCTCCTTTCAAGAGGCCCTGGAAGCCTCCTTTCAAGAGGCCCGGAAGCCTCCTTTCAAGAGGCCCGAAGCCTCCTTTCAAGAGGCCCGAAGCCTCCTTTCAAGAGGCCCGAAGCCTCCTTTCAAGAGGCCCGGAAGCCTCCTTTCAAGAGGCCCGGAAGCCTCCTTTCAAGAGGCCCGGAAGCCTCCTTTCAAGAGGCCCAAGCCTCCTTTCAAGAGGCCCGAAAACCTTCTTTCAGGAGGCCCGAAAACCTCCTTTTAAGAGGCCCGGAAGCTTTCTTTCAAGAGACCCGGAAGCCTCCTTTCAAGAGGCCCGGAAGCTTCCTTTCAAAAGGCCCAGAAGGCTCCTTTCGAGAGGCCCGGAAGCCTCCATTCAAGAGCCCCGAAAGCCTCCTTTCAAGAGGCAAGAGGCACAGAAGGCTCCTTTCAAGGGGTCCGGAAGCCTCCTTTCAAGAGTCTCGGAAGCCTCCTTTCAAGAGGCCCGGAAGCCTCCTTTCAAGAGGCCCGGAAGCCTCCTTTCAAGAGGCCCGGAAGCCTCCTTTCAAGAGGCCCGGAAGCCTCCTTTCAAGAGGCCCGGAAGCCTCCTTTCAAGAGGCCCGGAAGCCTCCTTTCAAGAGGCCCGGAAGCCTCCTTTCAAGAGGCCCGGAAGCCTCCTTTCAAGAGGCCCCCAAGCCTCCTTTCAAGAGGCGCCGACGCCTCCTTTCAAGAGGCCCGGAAGCCTCCTTTCAAGACGCCTGGAAGCCTCCTTTCAAGAGGCCCGGAAGCCTCCTTTCAAGAGGCCCGGAAGCCTCCTTTCAAGAGGCCCGGAAGCCTCCTTTCAAGAGGCCCGGAAGCCTCCTTTCAAGAGGCTTGGAAGCCTCCTTTCAAGAGGCCAGGAAGCCTCCTTTCAAGAGGCCAGGAAGCCTCCTTTCAAGAGGCCAGGAAGCCTCCTTTCAAGAGGACCGGAAGCCTCCTATCAAGAGGCTTGGAAGCCTCCTCTCAAGAGGCTTGGAAGCCTCCTTTTAAGAAGCTTGTAAGCCTCCTTTCAAGAAGCTTGGAAGCATCCTATCAAGAGGCTTAGAAGGCTCCTATCAAGAGGCTTGGAAACCTCCAATCAAGAGGCTTGGAAGCCTCCTATCAAGAGCCTTGGAAGCCTTCTTTCAAGAAGCTCGGAAGCCTCCTGTCAAAAAGATCGGCACCCTCCTTTCAAAAGGATAACAAAGCCTCTTCTCAAGTTGCTCAGGAGCCTGTTCGGAAGCCTCCTTTCAAGAGGCCCGGAAGCCTCGTTTTAAGTGGCCTGGACGGCTCCTTTAAATAGTGTTGGAAGCCGGCTTCCAAGAGGCTCGGAAGAGTACCTTCAAGAGGCTCGGAAGCCTGGACCACTCCTTTCAAGAACCTTGAGAGCATTCTCTTAAGTTCCTTTTAAAAGGCTTGGAAACCTTCCTTCAAGAGGGTCGGAAGCCTCTGTTCAAGGGGGTACCTAAGTTAATGCAAATGTTCGAAGGGGTAACTATCATGAAAAAGGTTGAGAACCGCTGAATTAGGTAAAATAGCTCTAAATCAGCCAACTTAAGAGATACAGAAAAAGTTGTTTGGCAAAATTGATTGGAATAAGCTGCGCTACAACTTTGTAGAACATAACATGTCAATATTCCGAGAAATAAAAAAAAATATTTTCTATTTTTTTTTATATGATGGGCCACCATATTTTTTGGTAGAACCATAATTATGGCCTTACTATTTCGAACAATTTTGTAGAACAATTTTTTTTTCTAAAAAAATATAGTTTTGGCGTAAAATTCATCTTTCCGCGTAAATCTGTTTCCTGGACCATAGTGGACCGGCGACTGGCGGCCCACGAACAAGCGACCTGGAACAAGAAAAAACGGATATTACGAAGTGTTCCTTCATCATAGGTAGATAGGTAGGTAGAATGGAAGTGGATGCCTGGTACCATCCTGGAAGCTATATGTAGTGTAAACTACAACGTTGTACTTGCTTGCCAAATAGGCCGTCGTTAGAAGTTGCGCTCAAACATCAATCAGCTCCGGTTGAGAACAGAAGAAATCGCTCCTGAGCAAGCACAACTGTCCATCTTGATCGACGATTTTGGGCTAACACCAGCAGCATCATTGGAGCCATTGTAAAGTCCTATTCCATGCTGATCACCTGTTCCAAATGATCATCAATAGGTAGATTATGAAGAATCCCTTGAAACCACCGAGGAGGTTCTTCATGAAACCTTGACGAAAAACGACTATGTTACCTGCAGATTGTTATTGGCCAATCCAAACATCAACACCGGTGGCCACGGCGACCTCCTAGAAGATATCAAGATTTCCATTACTATTAAATAAAAGGGGGAGATGCTACCGTAGAAACCTTTATTGCCATGGATATTCAAATAACAAATCATAGTAGCCATGATTTTCACTACTTTGTACATGAGTAAAATTTTCGTTTAGTAGTTCTCTTTATTCCTTATCAAAAAACCCGGACGGTGGTAACAACATTGGGTGTAGTTTACATGATGTACATAATTTATTATGAATTAACATGGTATATTATTCTAATAATATATTTTATCATTCTATTATATTTCATTGCGTCAAGAAAAGTGTGGAAACTCTTACAGAATATAAATTTTCAAAGCTTCACATAATATCCCATTAAGAATATTTTTCATCCAATTATTCTACGGACAATCTTGTCGTGAAGCACCGTGCCCTTAGATGAATCAGCGGTATTAATGACAATTTCGTCTTCCATCGCTTCTCACAGTTCGCAGCACCCCCGGATTTCACTCATTTGAACCAAATGATCTTACCTGTTGCTGTAATTTGAGAGCATGCCAAGAGCAGCAGTCAGTGTACAGCCGAAACAACATTTATTGTGCCATGTTTCCGGAGCTCCCATGTGAGTGTATCCCCCATGTCGTTTCAGTTGTGCATCGTGCCAAAAGTGGACTAATCTACAGCTTATCGCGGATCTCTCTGCCCGCCTTTCCCAATCGGTTCCCCGTACGGCCGTGAGTTGAAGTCGAAGGCTAACCAGCAACGAGCCTGATCCAACCTGGCCGTGGGATCACCCTTTCCGCGATCGTCTGCAACCGAAATGTACCCGAAGGGGACCCGGCGCCAACTTGTCGATTCCGGACAATTCCACTCCAGTTTGTCCCACGGCTAGGAAACAAACAGTAGCAGCGGATTGGAAAAGCAGGCGAGACAGAGGACCTGCGAGCGGACAATTGCCGATAATTCACGACGATACACTGCGCAAAACGAAAACAGAACTTTCGATGGCCTACTATTCCGGGCAGAAGGGCATCAGCAAACACTCGACGCTTGGATGCGCGCTACGAGGATGCTGCGACCACCCAGAAGTCGTGCCGTTGTCGCGCTTGTTGTTTAGAAGCCCAGCGGCGCACCACCGACTGCCACTGCACTTACACAAGTTGACATTCAGCAAATAGCTCTTGAAATTCTAATAACAATAAAAACTTTTGCCCATATCATCATCTCGGGGGCAGTCAGCAGTGGTCAGCGCGCGATAGCAGAGCGCGCGGGGCCTGGCAATTGTCTGCCGCAAAACCGCAACTGAAGCTGCTGTCCGCCCGGTCGATTGGCGGCGGCTATTCCCAAGCGATGGGGAATGGCAACCGAAGATGATTCACGCAGTGACCACCGTTTTATGGGAGAATTGCCTCTTGTAAATGCAAATTTTGCTCTTATTGTGCGCCAACAGGTAGGATATTGCCAACTTCTATGCTTGACTGCTGCACTTGACGGAGTGGGTACGCTCGAACGGATCAGGCTTGTGCGGACCATAGATGGACTTTAGCAGTTTTGATTTACTTCGTCTAAGGTTTTTATTCGTTCCTTTATTAATCTTAATAAAGCGTCCAGTTGGATCAGAGAGTAAAGGTGAGGGATTGTAAATACTGAGCTGAAACGTTCTTTTATAGAATGGATGCCGATTTTTATGTATACCATAGATCATTTAGTTTTACTGAGCTCGTTTTATGTGCAAAATTTCGTCAAATGATATTCAAATGAATTCAAATCTTTGATGACTTCATAAAAAAATTCTAGCTCATAGGCAAGTTTTAATAAATATTCCAGATGTTAGTTAAGATCCATTAAAGCTAATTTTGAGTTCAGACCTGCATGAAGAAACGTAACACGAATACCAGAATATTATGAGTTGCTTAGAAATATTCACTCTCAATCGTTTACCTCCCACAATAATAACAAACCCCTTTGTCCATTTCGACAGCTAATTTATGGTCCACATTGTTAGCCAATATCGAATTCCAACCAACAACGGTTCAGGTCGAAGGTGGCATCACACATCGAGAAGACCGTTTAACCGTCCTTTACTGCAGCAATCGACTGTGACGATCGTTTTGCTCGTGTCCCAGCGGCAGCAGCTAAAACCGAAAAACGCAAAGCATATGAAGATCACCTTCTCACTCACAATCTCGGGTAATGTAATTATCGAACAGGTGTCAAAAATGAATATTTTATTCCAATGTTAATCAGTTGGGTTGTTGTTATTTTTTCAAAACGTTTTGTCGACCGGGGCAAAGGGGTGTCTCCATCTTTTCGTATGGTTTTCACACAGACGGCAGCAAAGCTAAATGTTGGTTCAGATTTGCTGGACAAAACTGAATAGGACGCAATTTAAGGCAGATTGAAACATCAAAAATGTTTCAACACGCAAAAATAATCTGAAATAATTCAACGAAATTTTGCTTTGTTTGAGCTTGAAGACCTCACTTTATATTTTGAAAATAATTCAATGTATTTCAATACTTATAACTATTTAGTTTAAATTGGCTCATAAATGTTTCATCCAGTGTTTAGTTTATCACTGTCGAAAATTATAATCAATTATCTGAAATATTTATAAAATTATAAATTAAAGGAACTGCAAAAAAATAATTTTGTATCCACAACGTTATGCGAATATTTTCTAAAACAGTCAAGAGAGAAAATAAAAAAATAAATATCATTCGAAATGATATTACTCTTTGGATTTGTTAAAGCTCTATGAAATATAATTTCAGCACCTCCAAATAGACATAATCGGCAAAGAATCCAAGGTGAAGGAGAGTTTAACGGCTCTTCAAAATATTCGAATCGACTTTATATGAAAACCCTCGGTACTCGCACATTTTCAACCAGCTAGACTGAACTTACTTGCCACTGAGCTCGACACCCGACCCTACGAATGATGATGCTGAAATCAAGTCATCGAGAGAGGGGGTGGACGGACATTCTCGCACACGTTGACGGGGTGTTTTCTCAAATCATCTTCCACCGACGAGACTGGAAGGTAGATATGTATGACAAAGATCACTCATTAGGCAAAATCTATCCGCCGTGATTGGTTTTATTTTTCAACATTTCCAGGGCTGGGTCGCGAGAGGAATCAATCCGAGCGAAGAAATATTTGTAACACAATATGTGCGTTACGGTGGATACTATTGCGGTGAGATCATCGGTTTTTAGCACTTTGGTTTGGGGTTTCGAGTTTTGGGAGAATATTTGTCACGGCGCCCGATAGCTGCTGGAACAGGTTCGAGAAGTTTATCTGTTTGATAAATTCGGAACATACTTCTTCAGCAAACAGTGTTTTGAGCTAACCTTGTTCAATCATCGCCGATGATGACGCAAACCGCTGTAGAATGATGAACAAAGCAAATTAGTTGTGAAGATTTTACCCACGGCGATCGGGTCCTACTAATTACTTCCCAGAAATTGCGCCGACCGATCCAGATCGATCAATTTGTCCGGGTCCCATTCACGATTTCACCGAAAATCAGATCAAATTGAATCTTTCCATGGTCGGGTGCGCATCATCCATTCCAATAAGCAACTCCAGCGCTTCGGGATTGGTTAACGACTTCAAAGGAATCGCTCAACCTTGGACGGGGGCCTAGGAGCAATAAAATCCCACCAAACACTATCGATTAATGAGATCGTCGCCATCCAGCATTCGGGCAGCACCGTTTAACGACTTCGATTATTTTTAAGGCTCACTTTTATTAGTGTTCGTTTGTTCCACCTGTTGATGGTGTTTTCTTCAAATCCAGAATGGCGAGTGTTTTCAGGAGGGTGGTGTTGGGGTACAATCCTATGAAGAAGCGTAAAATCGATCATGTTACTTCCATTGAAAAGATGGTTTGAAGAGTAAGATAAATTTATCACCCAAACCATAGGTTCCCAATCCACGTGTAGCAACCCTAAACTATGAGAAAAGTTTTGATAAGCTTAGATTCCTTACAAATCGTCATTTTTGAGCGAACTTACGAAAGTTTCTTCCTTGCGTATGCTGAAGATGATGATGCCACATACTCCGACAAAAGTTTGAGCTTAACGGTTTAATTGTGATCAATTTAATCAGATTTTGCAAAATAATAAACGATCCAATTATTTCCACATATATTTCCAACTTATGTTAGCCAAATGATATACAAATGCACAAATGCAAATCTTCTGTGAACTGCGACGTCGACTGTGTATAAGTGCTTGATCAAAACTTAACGGCGAGACGGCAAATAATACCAGTTGGGCGATTTTATACCAGTGAAAGAAACAGATAAAGAAGTAATTTTTTACTCTTTTATTTCTGTAGCTCAGTAAAATCTGAAAAACAGTGTGCTTCGCAAGAATAAATTCTAAAAATTTGACAGAAACTTCGTTTGATCGCTAATTTCTTACGAATGTTTTACAAATTTCGGCAACGTTCGCTGAGTCCGTGGCCGAGAGTATATTTTTAGATAAAAGAGATTTCGCGCCAACTTGAACAAAAAGCGAAAAGTAAATAAATGCTTGTTGCTAAGACGGAAGTATTTTTATCGCCTAATGATTCTTATAGCAAACAAAACAAACGAATTAAAATGTTTTAGATTTGTTTCAGAAACAGAGGAAAACATTTCAATACACCGCCCAATAAAATTAGTAATAAGCAGGTAATAACGTTATCGAATTCGAAAGCTTTTAAAAATTAAAGTTGCCAACATAATAACATGCGCATCATTTAGAATCAGCGTAAGCACTAAGCAGATTATCTTTGCGTTAATATACTATCAGAAACTTTGGTTTTTCCTAAATTGATTTAGACTATCTTTTAAAAAGGACCAAAGTTTTTTTTTTACAAAAAAAAGTTAAATGTGTGTCAATCGTAAAAGTATTTAAATAGAAATATGGGAAAAACTTCACATTGACGTCTACACACGTATCCAGAGATTCATGCTTCATCTTCTTCTTCAATGGCTCTACATTCCAACTGGAACTTTGCCTGCTTTTCAACTTAGTATTCTATTAGCAATTCCTAAGTTATTAACTGAAAGCTTTTCTATGCCCGCCATTGCATGAGTATGTATCTTGTGTGGCTGGTACAATGGATACACTATACCCAGGGAGTCGAGAATGTTTCCAACCCGAAAATATCCTAGACCGGACCAAGGATCGAACTCGCCATCTCCGGATTGGCAATCCTACGCCTTTGCTCGCAAGGCTACTGGAGACCCCATCCAGAGATCTATTGACCAGTTTCAAATATGGAAAATGCCCTTTTGTGGTACACAGAATAGAATGCGTTCATGACATGTGGGTATGGTCATCCAAAAATTCCCTGAAGTCAGGCCTCAAGGTCTACACGCGTAACCAGAGATCTATCGACCAGTTTTAAATGTGGAACATGCCCTATGTGAGCATGAGCATGCATAAGCATGATTGACCGCCCACGGGTGCTACTCCGTTATTGCCAGGCCAGCTGCACTTACACAGAGAACCAACAGATGATGTTTGGGACTAACGTACATCTTCAATGTGTAAAATCTGGTGTCCCTAATTTAAGAAATACCAACGCCGGCCGTGTCCGAATGCAGGTGACGTGATACTCGCTTTGATGGAAGCCAACGAGCCATCTGCACTTCCACGAGAAATCACTGGGCTGTTGGATATATGGGGTTGAAAGTGTGTGGCAGGGTTCGTTTTGATAAACGCTATAGCGTGTGTGGCGTGTAGTTTGATCAAAGTCAACCAAAAACACAATCGAACGCACACTATTCATTTAGACTTACCGAGCGCTCAACAAAATAGTTCGATGATTGCACAACCATTATGCGTGCTAAAGAATACACGATCGTACGCGCACATTATTTTATTTGCCTATTGATTTACTCACCGCACAATGCAGAACAAAGTATTTCGAAGATTGTGCAATCGTTCTGCGTGCTAAAGGAAACACAATTGGACGCGTACTGAACGAACACCCTTGCTAATTAATTTATACACTCACACAACGCAGAACAAATTGTTTTGATGACCGCGGGATCGTTCTAAGTGCTAAAGCAAATGCGATCGAGCGCGCACTAAATTTTTACTTGCTAATTAATTTACTCACCACAATGCTGAATTGATTTCTTCAATGATCTCGTGACCGTTCTACGTTCTAAAGGGAACACGATCGGACGCGCACTGCACAGAAAAAAAATAAAGTCCCTTAAAATAATTTTGAAAAATTAAACATTAAGTACATAATTCAAGTTTTAACCCCCCTGTACTTACGCTTAAAATGACCAACACTACGCTGCGCTCTACACACACAAAACGGGCCTTCTGCAAAACAACACACAGATAAGTGATTTTATAGAAACTCGGATCTCAAATTTAACAGCATTGCATATTTAATGAAATCAGGACATAACTTATGGATCCTGTACACCTCCGGTGTACCTCCGCCAAAGGGCCGACTTGAAAGATCTCCATCCTGAGCGTTGCCCGGCTATCGCTTTAAACTGTTGCCAGGCTAGATTTCTGTCGATTTCTTTTATTTCTTTATTGAGGCTTCGCCGCCATGAGCCTCTGGGTCTGCCTCTGCTACGATGTCCCGCTGGGTTCCAGTCTAATGCTTGTTTACAGATTTCGTTTCCGCCCCTACGTAGAGTGTGGCTGACCCAGCCCCACTTCCGATCCCGAATTTCTGTTGCTATCGGCCTCTGGTGACAACGACAATGGAGCTCGTTGTTTGAGATCCAGTTGTGAGGCCACCAGGCCCGAATTATGTACCGCAGGCATCTGTTAATGATCACCTGCAGCCGTTGAGTGTTCTCCACTGATACACACCATGTTTCGCTAGCGTATAACAGCACAGATTTCACGTTAGAGTTGAAAATTCGTATTTTGGTGCGTTCACTTATCTGCATGTTTTTCCAGATATTTCTTAAACTCGCAAAGGCAGCCCTTGCTTTCTTGATCCGTGCGCCTATGTCGATCTTGGTACCGCCGTCTGATGCCATTTGGCTACCAAGATATTGGAAGCTTTTAACATTCTCCACTGGTTGCCCGGCTACTGTGAAACTGGAAGGAGTCACCGTGTTTACATCCAACGATTTGGTTTTGTTGACGTTGATGACTAAACCTGCCGAGGAGGAGCGCTCGGCAAGGTCGTTGAGCTTACTCTGCATATCAGGAGTGCAACGTCATCAGCCAATTCGAAGTTGTTTAGGTGCTCCATGATTATCGGCTACCATAGCAACCCGCGGTTTGGTTCACGGTCAATCGCATCTACTAGAATCTCATCGATTACGATGAGGAACAGTAACGGTGATTGAATACATCCTTGCATCACACCAGCTACTACCCGGATAGGGTCGGACAAGTTGTGCAGGTCTCGTACTGTGCCTCAATGAGGCCGATGATTTTCTCAGGAACCCCCTTGCGCCTAAGAGTGCCACACATATTCTCGCGATTGATACGGTCGAAAGTTTTTTCGTAGTCAATGAATACCAAGAAAAGAGACTCTTGGAAATCGTTGACCTGCTCCAGAATGATACGGAGCTTGAAAATATGGTCCACACAGGATCTTCCGGCACGAAATCCGGCCTGCTACCACCGAAAAGTCGCATCGATCGTCTCCTGAATCCGTGCTAGGGTAACTTTGCATAGAACTTTGAGAACGGTACACAGTAACATAATGCCTAGCCAGTTATCGCATACATTCAGGTCACTCTTATTGGGCATTTTCACTAAGATACCTTGCATCCAGTCGACCGGGGTCGTTGCATCCAGTCGGGGTGGGTCGGTCAATAACTGATCATTCGCGTCTTTCTCAGGCATCGCTGCATTCATCTTCGCCCCGTTTAAGCGTCGTGAGATATCGTAGAGGAGGTGAATGTCCCCGGTTTCTGAGGCTCTTTCTCCTCCGCGAGCCAGAGAGTTTGCCCACGCTCGCTTGTCCCGTCAACATGAGCGTTTTACTTCCTTCTCCAGAGCCGAGTATCGTTGACGGGCTAAGACTTTGGCTTCTCTGGTTTTCGATCGCTCTATCGCGGCTTTGGCTTCTCTTCGCTCCTCTATCTTCCTCCAGGTCTCATCGGTGATCCATTGTTTTCTCTGGGTGCGCAGTTCGCCCAGATTGTTCTCGCTGGTGGCGATGAAGGCATTCTTGATGGCGGTCCATTGATCTTCCACGCTGCCACCTTCCGGAATATCTGCAGCACGCGTCTCCAGTTATTCAATGAAGGACCGTTTCACCGTGGCATCTTCCAGTCGGCGTGTGTTGAATCGTCGTTCAACTTTTTCCTCCTGCCGACGAATGCGCGCAATGCGCAAGCGTATTTCGCCGATGAGGAGGTGATGATCAGACGCGATATCGGCACTACGTTTATTCCGTATATCAAGAACGCTACGTTTCCATTTTCGGCTGATGCAGATGTGGTCGATTTGATTTTCTGTAAATCCGTCACAGGAGACCCACGTGACTTTGTAAACCGGTCTATGAGGGAAGAGCGATCCTCCGATCACCATGTCGTTATTACCACAAAATTCTGCGAACAGCTCTTCACGAGTTTGGATCGGTGGTGACGAAATCGAGGTGGATAAAGAATTTCTGTACTTGTGCTCAATAATGACCTCCGATAGCGATACCATACATACGATACATTTTTTTACCAGAATTTTTATACTCAGAAATAGTACTGAAAAAAAACTAATTATTTTCATCGTCTGTTGCCTATTATGAAATATTTAATGAGTTTGAAAGTCTAAAGAAGGAGAATTATTCAAAATATTTTGAAAGTCTGTATGACAGTAAAAACCATTAAGTAATTGCTTTATATTTGTGCTATTTTGACCTCTCCAATGAACTTTTCTCGATACATTTTATAATGAGCGAGAAAGGCATCGCTAGGTGGATTAATCTGGATTTTTTGGTAGTTTGATATCTGCAATGATTTGCAACTAGATAGATAATCCAATGTTCATAATTCAAAAGAGTAAAAGTGTTCTTACCGGTACCGTTGGAGAAACCTGTATTTCGGAGATGATTCGGAATTTTCATTCCCACTGAAATGCGCGCGTTAAAGTTCAAAGACGACACCAATTTATTCGCGAAACTGTATTGAGCTCATTGGGATTGACACAATTTTAATTAGATGCTTTTGCATTCACGATCGGAGACTAACTACATTAGCATCTATAGGTAGGAGTACGTATATTGATAGTGATAAGAGCAAAGAGAGTAAGAATACTCCGACAATGTGGATGATGTTTGGTTGCCAGTTCTACTGCATTACTTACTTCTGAACATGCCGGCCGCCTTGAAATCATTAGGATTTTAATCTAAAACTAGGCAAAATATTTCTACCGACACTGTTGTTACTGTGCTGTTCAAATGCTATCTGCTACCTACTGCTGGATTTGTTTTGACGTAGGACTTACGTCTTTCTTTACTATACTGGGTGTCATTTAGATTTTTGTAAATCGAGAGCGTTACGCTGGAAGGGAAGATTTTGAACGTTACTAGCGCCTTTATCTTTCGATGGATTTTTAAGATTTATATATCAATCGACTCGGACACTCTCCACTATTTTATCAATTTCATTTAAACTTAAGATTATTAACAATAAGCTATTGAAAATTTCAATTCTTGTCAAAGCAGGTAAAAATTTCATATGTAACCAATCCCGTGCATTCCTAACACGGACATCAGAATGCGGTATGTTACGGGCCTTCGGGTCTACCGGAAGATTTTCTTTGTGTATAAAAGAAGCAGTGCCTGCAGTGTGCGAGATTACAATTTGTAACAGCGGCGCGCACTGACGTACTTTTTGCTCGCACATTTTTCGTTTCGTTCAATCGTTCGCTGTGTTTACCTACACAGCGACAGCATGCAGTCACCAGCGGTAGAACTGCAGGTGGGTTTGCGAATATGCATGAAAGAAGCAATGCGATGGATACAATCGCCCATCGCATTGCTCGGAGTTCACAGCTAGAGGCCGATTTTAAGTTTTATTTCCAGAAGTTTTGAATAAACAAATTGCTAATAATTCTACACAGCATGAAAGTTGTCATTTCCAATAACAATGACTATAATCAAACTCCATACATCCAGAAGTTAAGTGTAAACACGTTGCGTTTATACAAGTCCTACGTCTACTCGCGGTTATGTTGAAAACATTACCCATTGCTTTTTACTTCGCTATTTTTATGTACTACTGAATTATTCAAGTGCTTGACTCATTTAATGCTGACTGTTGTCCATGAGGCGACGTTGGATGGGATATCGCTCTCACGATGCAAGTTGTGCATCACAACGACGACACTGACGACGGCTTCGATGATAACTTTCTGGTGGTTTCTGTGGAGTGTTGCTTGCTGCTCTGATACTCGAACCGTCCAATTTCTCGATACGATTGAACGGTGGCTTCTGTCTGGGAGTTTCTGCGCTGAGCTGTCCATCTTCCGTTGTCTACAAAGGCAGATTGCCGAAACGTATCGCCACCGGGGTGGCTGCGATGAAATTATCGAGACCGTTCGTCCTTCGTTGCTGAATGCTGACATCAATCGCCGCTGGAACGGAGGCCACCATGCCAGGTGACCCCCGGGAGTGCCCTATGCCTACAAGGAAGTGTCCTGGGGTCAGTGCAGCGTAATCGTTGGGGTCGCTAGTGAGAGGAGTTAGCGGACGTGAATTCAAAATCGCCGCCACTTGCTGAACTATAGTGTGTAGCTCGTCGTAGCTTAGCTGCTGGTTCCCAACGACCTTACGAAAGTGGCACTTAAACGACTTTACCGCAGCCTCCCATAGTCTGCCAAAATTTGGCGAACGGGCCGGAATGAAGTCGAACTGAATTCCTTCATCCTCGGCTGTACGGACTACGGTATGCTGAAACTGCTGGTCTAGGAACTGGAGGCGCAACTCTTCCAATTCTCTGTTGGCCCCTACGAAATTGGTGGCATTGTCGCACATGACCACCTGCGGTTTTCCACGAACCGCGACGAATCGCTTGAAAGCAGAGAGGAAAGCTTGCGTCGACAAATCCGCTATAACCTCCATGTGAACGGCTTTCGTCGCCAGACATACGAATATTGACACGAAACATTTCACTCTGCGACGAACTGGATATTTGATGTAGAATGGACCACACAGATCTACACCCAACCATTAGAAACGGCTGCAGGGTGGACTCAAGCGTACGGAAGATCGGCAATCAGTTGCTCGTGAACAGTAGGCTTGTTTCGAAAGCATGTGGCAGACGGTACGAGCCACATCGCGTGCGTTTGTGGGCCAGAATTTTTCTCTGACGGGTAGCTGCTGACGAGTAGCTGCTGACCAGCGTGGAAAAGTTTACGGTGGTAGTGTTCCACGACTAACTTGGTGAACGAATGACGATGATGTAAAATCATCGGATGTTTGCGACTCTCCGGGATAGGTGCATGAGCAAGCCGGCCGCCAACTCGAATCGTTTTTCCAACCATAATAGGATTGAGCGCATGAATCTTGGACGAAGTTTTTACTTCTCGGCTGCGAGACAAAGCTGCTACTTCTTCGGGAAAGCTATCCCTCTGGGCTAGGCGAACTAATACTGCAGTCGCTTCGTTCAGTTCCTGCAGCTTGATTATCCCTGAATGCTTGCTGGCGAGGTTGCTTGGTGAACAGTTGTGAACGAATCGACGGATGTATGCAACTAATCTAACGAGATCAGTGAACGAAGATCGAAGAGCGAAAAATTCGCTTGGCGATTTCGCTCGAGCTGGCAGCGCAACAGTTGATCGTTCTTCTGAAAGGGATTGTTCGATGTCTGGCAGAGGGACTGTTGCACGATCCTGCCGCAACAAGAGTGGGCCTTCAAACCACAACGTTTCGTATTTTAACTGTGCGGGAGTCATTCCACGCGAGATAATATCTGCGGGATTATTTGCACCAGCAACATGGTTCCATACGCCGATGCTAGTAATGTGCTGGATCTCCGAAACACGATTTGCAACGAAGATTTGCCAGCGAGATGGTGGAGAAGCCAGCCAATACTTGACGATTGTCGAGTCTGTCCAAAAGAACGGTTGGAACGTAATCTGAACGCTATGGAGGACCTTTCCGTATAGATGGCTCAATAAAAGAGCTGCGGAAAGTACGAGTCGAGGTGTTGATAGGACTTTCTTTTTCCGCTTCAGGTCTTCCAGTGGTGCAACCCTTGACTTGGCGGTGATAAGCCGAGCAGTTATTGTACCATCGCTAGTGATACATCGAAGATAAAGACAGGCACCATAAGCGGCATTTGATGCGTCACAGAACCCATGCAACTCTACCATGGCAAGATCGTTGGAAAATGACACCCAACGGGGTACGGTGAGAGTATCCAATGCCATGAGATTCCTTCGAAATTCGGTCCAGATCCGCTGTAGCTCCTCCGGTAGCAAATCGTCCCAGTCACATTTCTGCTTCCATAAAGTTTGCAGGAAAATTTTGGCTTGTACAACTACCGGACCAATCAACCCGAGTGGGTCGAAAATCTTTGCTAGCTCCGACAATACGATTCTCTTGGTAATACTTGTCTCCGATCCAATGTTTGGTATGGTGAATCGGAACATGTCGGCTGCTGGCTCCCAAATAAAATAAAGGCTTTTTACTGCAGACGTTGACGAGTCCAGTTCGAAAAAAGTCCGCTCATCCCGTAGCTCAATGGGGACGTCGGAAAGTAACTCGTTGCTACTGGAGCTCCATTTTCGCAAGACTGAGCCGGCTGAGTTCGTCAGATCTATTAAATCAGCTACAAGAGCCTTGCCTTCGTCCAGTTTATCTGTCCCGGTTAATAAGTCGTCGACGTAAAAGTCCTTCTTGACAATCTTTGCGGCGACAGGATGTGGTGTTTCGCCTTCACTTCCTAAGCGTTGCAGACACTTTGTTGCAAGGTAAGGTGCGGCGCTAGTTCCATAAGTGACTGTGGTCAACTTGTACGATTTGACGGGTTCATCAGGGCACGATCTCCAAAGGATGCACTGGAGTAACTGATCCGCACGGCGAACGCCTACCATCCTGTACATTTTTGCCACGTCTGCAACGAGTGCATGCCTCCAAAACCGGAAGCGTAAGGCAATGGTGTGCAGATCATCCTGGACAACTGGACCCACCATCAACCCATCATTTAAGGAGATTCCTGTTGTCGTGCGGCATGAAGCGTCGAATACGACCCGGAGTTTTGTGGTGGTGCTGTCAGGCTTCAATACAGCGTGATGTGGCAAATAGTAGACAGGTTCTTCTCCTTCTAGTACTTCTTCCATATGGCCCATGGACTTGTATTCCTCGATGAAGTCGAAATACGCCTCTTTCAAAGCACTGTTGGTTGCAAACCGACGCTCTAGTCCATGGAATCGCTTTAAAGCGTTGGCCTTGGAGTCACCCAATCTTTGAATGACAGCTTCCTTCTTTGGTAGAGTGACTACGAATCTACCAACTTCATTGCGGATGGTAGTTCGTTCGAATATCTCTTCACACGCTGATTCTTCCACGGACAACGTGCCTCCAGAGTGGCAAGACTCGAGCTCCCAAAATTTGGTGAGCAGATCGTTGAGATCAGGAGAAGTGATAGGGTGAGAATGGGTTCGTTGTGCTACTGTAGATGATCCAGGTACACGGCCAGAGACAACCCATCCAAAAACGGTTTCATGAAGAGTGGGTCCACCGTCGCATAGTTTGATCTTGCCTTCCGCCAGTAAATCGTAATAATACTCAGCACCGATGATCATATCGATTGATCCAGGCTCAAAGAACGTAGGATCTGCCAACATCAGGTGCTCTGGAATCGCCAAGTGCTGCACATTTACATATTCGGTCGGCAAATCGGATGTCAGCTTGGGAAGGACATGTAGCTGAATTTGCTCCGCATAGGAGGAGATTTTCAGCGACCGCGGCATTACGGTTGCTCTCACCGTTCTTGATGATTTCGTAGAAGTGCCCCCAATACCGACTATAGATAGGTGATCAGGCAATCCTACTAGTTGAAGCTTCTGGCAAAGACTCCAAGTGATGAAGCAGTATTCGGAGCATGAGTCAAGAAGCGCTCTTGCAAGCTGCATGTTTCCAAATTGGTCTGTTATGCGCACCAAGGCGGTGGACAACAGAACTTGACGAGATGGAGTGTTGATGCTCACCGGCAGTGGGTTAGTGTTATGAGAAGTGTATGGTGCCTCCGTTGGCAGTGTCGGCAGACACCTTTCGTGCAGAAACGAACTAGATGCGACGAAGAGAAACAATTCAAGCAAAGACCATACTTTTTCACCTTCTCGTAGCGTTCAGGCACTTTAATTTTCAGGAACCGCAGGCATCTAAACGCTGAATGCAGGGATTCTCCACAAAAAGGACATCGATTGGAAGACTGCATCGAGGGATGACTCACAGTTGTTTTCGGTTTGCGGAACACGGTGTTGGTGGAAGGTTTTTCTGGAGCAATTGACTGGAGCACAGAACATTGATTTCACAGGAATTCGATGAGTTCTTCGTACTTGGAAACCTCCTTGGAGCAATAATGCGACTCCCAATAGCGAAGCGTTGTCGCATCTAATCTGGAACACACCATATGAACCAGGATGGTGCTCCAGTTAGCGGTATGCTCCCCAATTTTCTCCATCATTTGAAGGTTCCGATCATATTCGCTGAGTAGGTGATTCAGCGCTTCGTAACTTTCGCGCTTCATCGGCTCTACAGCAAACAGAGCGTCTAGATGGGCCTTCACTATAAGCTTTCGAGCGTTTCTGCAGCAAATCCCAGGCGATTGCGTAGTTTGCTGATGTCATCTCCAGTGCTGCAACTTCCTGCAATGCTTCACCCACTAACGATGACCGTAAATAACTAAACTTGTCCATGTCGGACAGCTGACGGTTACGGTGGATTAAGCTCTGGAACATGTCTCGAAAAGTAACCCACTCTCGAAGACGACCGCTGAAGCTTGGCAATCGCAGTTCAGGCAACTTCACTGTCGATGTAGGATTAACTGCTGATAGCGGAGCGACTGGAGTCTGTACTGCGGGTGCAGCTCCTGGAGTGGATTCGTTCTTTAACGATCGCAAGGACGAACGCAAATCACAATAAACGTCTTCGGTTTCCGCGATTACTTCTGCGCTTTCTTTACATCGCCGTTCGGCCAGAATCTCCAATCTGGCAGTTCGTTCCTCGGAACTTTCCTTCGATTCTGCTACTCCTATTTCATCGCTACCGCTACCTCTTCGATTTTTGATCGAATCGTATAGAATTTCGTCATGGCCGCCTCCGGCATTTCTAGCCTGGTGTCGATGTGTAAGTAGTACTTCTTCTTCTTGAACCTATCGATAAAGCGCCTTACCCCATCGAAGGTATTCTGTAGCTGCCGCGCTTGCCGCTTCAATTCCTTCAGCTCACTCGCCATCTTCTATTTAGCATTCTCCGTCTATTATTGTTAAGCACTTATTGTCTGTTTAAGCCACACTAATTGAATTGAATCAATCGCCAAATAGTCTAATCAACACTTAGTCGTCACAGTTCACAGTGAATAAGCATCACCACCACTTTTTTGAGTTTGAACTACGTCCGCACTGTGATTGATTCAATCAATCAATGAAAATTGGAAGTTATATTCACAAATCACTTTTAGCACTATTAAACAGCAATTCGATTATTTCGCGATTCCTCAACGTCCCACGGGATGACAGTGACATACGAATAGGTTGACTGCAGCAGGGGAACCAACCGAGCGAACAACAAGCCAGAAAACGCCAGCAGAAACCAAGACCGTCAATCGAGAGGACACAAGGATCATATTCCAGAAAGAAAACCGCATGCAACTAAATCGATGTTGATTGGCATTGTAGCATACCACTTTTATTTATTCAATTCACCCACGAATCAAACGGTGTGCATCTCATGCATGATGCCACCACAGATCAAATCACTCATGCTTTTATACTTCCCTCTTAACTCATACAGCTTTTTCTGTCGATAACAGCCCACTGTTTCAAGTCGATAACTGCCCACTGCAACGGTATCCTAGGATCAATCGATCCTCTGATGACGGCAAGAACCGGTCACTTCCTTCTCCGGTACCGATGATCTTCTTCTTAAGATGTCGATGGATTCTTCCGGATTTCCCCGCTTTCGAGATGGCTTCAAGCTGAGGACACGCACTTCACGATGGCGCCAAGCCAATAAAAGTTCCAATTGTTCACTAGTCGATGATGGCTGGTACCCAAGCCACAATCCAATAGCCGATACTAAAGCCACCCTGCACTATTGCCTGCACTATTTCCTCAGGTTTCTCCGAATTCCAACGGTCAACCGGCTCGTACCCGGTTCAAAGGACCAAAAATGTTCTTACCGGTACCGTTGGAGAAACCTGTATTTCGGAGATGATAAGGAATTTTCATTCCCACTGAAATGCGCGCGTTAAAATTCAAAGACGACACCAATTTATTCGCGAAACTGTATTGAGCTCATTGGGATTGACACAATTTTAATTAGATGCTTTTGCATTCACGATCGGAGACTAACTACATTAGCATCTATAGGTAGGAGTACGTATATTGATAGTGATAAGAGCAAAGAGAGTAAGAATACTCCGACAATGTGGATGATGTTTGGTTGCCAGTTCTACTGCATTACTTACTTCTGAACAAAAAGTTTCAATAAGCATTTTCATTTTGCTGATGTAAGAACATATTCCAATCTCACAAATGATAAAAAAACACAATATCCAATATCCACAAAAACACAAATTGATATAAAACAAATAAAATATCAATAATAAATAAACATGGATTTGGAACCACTCCCAGAGTGCACTCTGATGTACCAATTGTTTCTCATCCGTCTCAAACACCACAAATATGTTAATTTGTTAAAACTATTTATTGATTGATCAATACCGCGGCGTTGGAAATGTGTTTCGAAAATTAATTGAAATCGATCAGCCACCTGCGGTTCGTCATCGATTCCAATCACACATTGACCCAACGGCAGTTCAGAAGGAGATCAAATCTATCACTCTCGTCGTGAGGTGGTTACATAGGTTCGTGTTTGTTCAATGAATGAATTTACAAAGAGTGTGTACTCTGAACCGCAGTGGCTATCGATCGAGGCCGCATTGCCATGCATGTTCTTCAAATAGTGAGATATAGAGATTGCATCACCACACTGTCAGACCAGGAGCTCTCGAGTGCGAGGTGTGCAATTGAAATTAAATCAGCCGTTGAAACGATAATAATTAAAGATACGTAATGAATTGATTTTAATTTAAATTCCTTACGGTGGTGTTCTTTCATCCTTTAACGCGACGACGGCAGGTCCGCTGACCGGAATAATAAATGACATTATGACATTGGGACGGGTGTGAAACGGTGCATTTCCATTGAGATATGTGTTTCCAATCCAGTGGATCTACGAAGATAGCGTACGAGTTTATTCTCATGATTTTGTGTTGAATTCATCATGTGAACACTTATAAGTAACATAAGACACAAATAGGTAACTCTGAGACTCATCAATTAGCTAACTTTGAATTATAATTCACATTAGAAGTAATGTTTTACGCTATCGAGAAAACAACAAAACAGCATGAGCAGAAAAAACTCAGGCCAGCTTTACATAAAATTAACGCATCAACCTTGCACCTATTTATGTATTCACTTTTTCGTTTCCCACCATCATCCGGGATCATCACTACGATTGACATTGCTCTGTAACGAACCAATGTTGACTTTAGATTTACACTTTCTTCGGTTCATATGTTCAACACAGGAATTTCCGATCTGTTTCATGACCGTTTCCTTTCACAGTGCATGAATAATAACAACATCCCCGAAGCACTCACAGGTGACAAAGTGAGAAATTATTCAGATTAGATGGAACACATCTCTAATCCGGGAAAACACTTTCCTGTTGGGTTCCCCTGTGCGGTAGGATACCAGCAGCGCTGCCCGATCCATCCTAATGAGGCTGCTAGATTTCGTGTTTCAGATTCGAATAAACAAGTAAGTTACTTTTCCGTTTTCTCCACTGGCTCTAGCTTTCGCCCGGTGCGTTGGTGCGCTCAAGATGTGGAATACCAGAGATAAGCGCTTATGTAAATAAACAGTCGATTGCATCGAGGCAGATCCCTCCCTTGCTCTTTCTTTGGGACCGCTCTTGGGAGAACCCGTTCGCTATCTTTCCGTTCTATCCTTCCTACGCCACCATGCGATGCGGAAAAAGCAGTGCACACAATTCGAATGAAGGATTTCCGCAGAAAACGAAATCCGAATATTTTTCATAAGGCCGCAAGCGGATCAACGTGACCATTCCGCGGCTGCCGATGTTCACGCTTCCGAGGGCCGTTGCATCTCGTGGCAAGTGGTAATTTGTAAACCAACACAAAAGAGTAAATAACAGCGCTCCTATCGGGAATAATTTGCAAAGCCATAACTCAAAGCTGCTACTAAGTCCTAACTTGGGAAGGCTGAGCTTCGCTGCCAGTTGGCAGGACGGAGAACCGCATACATATTTTCGCCACATGGGGTGCTTGTTTTGGTGACAAAAGTCGAAATAACTGCAAGTGCGATAACAGCCTGGAGCTGTTTTACTTTCCTTCTGCTGGACGGTTGCCGAAGAAGCACCCAGCCCATCGACTCGAATGGGTCTTTAAGTACTTTTAAGCGAACCATAAGTTTCTAATCGGCTGTCGTTGTTGTACCCCAAAGTGTCCCCATATGGAATTTTAGACGGCTAGAGGTTTGCTGTTGGCAGCTGGTTTATCTCCGGCCGTCCATCGATTAGGAAATTCATAAATCGTGGACTCGTGGACCCCGTACCTATAGCGAACGTATGGTTGAAAGCTACTTCAGGAAAATCGGCTTTGCTGCAAAGTCACTGCTGTTTGCAAGTTTGGCGGAGCGATAGGATTTTACTTCGTTTTTGTTACGTGATTTAGTAACTAACTGAGGACTAAGTGTTATACGGTATCGATGGCATATAAAACGAACATGTGTTGGAACAACAAATGAGAAAATATAACTTTAATTTAGCATCAAACGGTCAAACCTTCTACTTTTTAATAACTATGACATTTGACAGATCTTATGATCATTTCTGCGGGGGATGATTTGGGCGAACATTTAAATTTTTACGGCATTTGTCCCTTCAGAAACCTGTTTCTCTAAAAAAAACAATAAACTATTCTGAAGGGGCAAAAGTTATCGCGGAATAAAGCAAACGCCAAAAACATCTTTTTAAATTCCGCATGCCAAATTTGTTTTCATTGGCTTGATTAGTTCTCGAGCTATGCAGAAATTCTTCATTGGTTTCCAAGTTGTGTTGAAAATGACTCGATATCGACTCATGGAAGCAAATTATAAAAAAAATATCGTCTGGGTTACTACGATGGTTTCTTCAAACAGCTTGCTAAGGATTTTTTATTCCATATTTCAACTAGTAGAAGCATAAGTACTAGAACGCTAATTGCGCTGTAGTCATTTAAATTATTTTGCCAAATTATGTTTCAACAAGTATCAATTGGCAATAATTTATGCATCATGTGGTATAGTCCATGTTTAATTCCATCTCCAACATCGGTTTGACACTCGTAATTACTGTGTTTAAATGAATTTCTTCCCAAATTACTGCCCTAACACATTGAAAACATGTATGTTTAATGAGTCTATATGAAGAAAGGACTTAATGCTACCTAGCCGCATTGAAAAACTCAATATGACTGACTTGCGATTACAATCTACATAAATTAGCAAAATAACCGCAAGTCAGTCACATTGCCATGACGGTTTCCATTCTGTCATCAACATCCATTTGACCTGAGTGGCAGTATTTCACAGTTCGTTAAATCAATTACAAAATGCCAGTATTGGAATATCTTGCCATCTATACATCGGATGAAAGCTCGGATGAAGAGGTCCTTGGATTTTGCCATCCCGTCAGATCAGAAGGAAGTTTTTTCAATGAAGAAATTTCTCTGGTTTTACCAGCTCAGAAGTTATTCTACCACTCGTCAAGATTGAAAATAAGTTGTATTGGACTGATCTACCACTTAACTAAATGCGTTGAAAAGGCTGTACCTTAAAACTATTAGATAATTTGTTTAACCCTTATAAGGTATACGTCTGATGGTAGGGGTAAAAATTAACTTAAAAATTGAATATCTCTGGCGTTTCTGAGCCGATTTGTATAATTTTTTCTCAGAAGAACCGGATAGATTTCTAGATTATGACAAGTGACTTAAAATTAGGATTGGCCACTTGGTCCCACAGTTATTCCGGATTGTAATGGGGTAGTTTTTTTTTCCTGGTGGGTATTGCCGACTGAAACATTAGTCTATGTTGTTGAAATGACCTAATACTGTGATTGGTTAACTCGGGAATGTATATCGGACATGTTCTGCCCGTAATGGAACTTTTTCTAACCAGTCTAGGGAATATTCGCCCTTCCGGAACCGGCTATAAGGGATCTATATCCCGTGATGGCCAATTTGGAAAGGAAATTCCAAATATGACTTGCGACACATCATATGTCATAATTTTGCGATCAGGAGCTCGAAAGTGACCTCCGGGAATTGATATGGCCTAACCTGGCCACATTGACATGGTCCTAGGGCATCCGGAATCCGGTCCCGGTGGACCACTTTTGCGAAAATTCCAAATATGGCTTGCGACACATCATATGTCATAATTTTGCGATCAGGAGCTCGAAAATTACCTCCAGGAATTGGTATGGCCAAACCTGGCCACACTGTCATGGTCTTAGGGTGGACCACTTTTGCAAAAATTCCGAATTTGGCTTGCGACACATCATATGTCATAATATTGCGATCAAGAGAGTGACATCCAGGAATTGATATGGCCAAACCTGGCCACACTGTCATGGTCCTAGGGCATCCGGAGTCCGGTCCCGGTGGACCACTTTTGCGAAAATTCCAAATATGGCTTGCGACACATCATATGTCATAATTTTGCGATCAGGAGCTCGAGAGTGACCTCCAGGAATTGATATGGCCAAACCTGGCCACATTGTCATGGTCCTAGGGCATCCGGAATCCAGTCCCGGTGGACCAATTTTGCGGAGGTTCCAAATATGACTTGCGACAGATCCTATGTCATAATTTTGCGATCAGGATCTTGAAAGTGACTTCCAGAAAGTGATATGGTCTAACCTGGCCACATTGACATGGTCCTAGGGCATCCGGAATTCGATCCCGGTGGACCAATTTTGCGAAAGTTCCAAATATGACTTGCGACGCATCCTATGTCATAATTTTGCGATCAGGAGAGTGACCTCCAGGAATTGATATGGTCTAATCTGGCCACATTAACATGGTCCTAGGGCATTCAGACTCCGGTCCCGGTTTACCACTTTTGCGAAAATTACGAATTATAAAAGAACATCTTGGAATTTGAATGACATTTGCTAAAAATACAAATATGACTTTCGATAATTGATATGACTTTCCAAACCACATTGCAATGGGTTTCAACCCAAAATTTTCCTAGACCGGACCGAGAATGATGAATTGGTTTTCCTCTTAGACCATGTCAATTCCTGGAGGTCACTTTCGACCTCCTGATCGCAAAATTTTTATATATGATGTGTCGCATGCCATATTTGGAATATTCGCAAAATTGTCCACCGGGAACGGATTCCGGATGCCCTAGGATCATGCCAATGTGACCATGTTAGGCCATATAATTTCCCAGAGTTCACTTTCGCGCTCCTGATCGCAAAATTATGACATCGGATGTGTCGCAAGTCATATTTGGAACTTTCGCAAAATTGGTCCACCGGGACCGGATTCCGGGTGCCCTAGGACCATGTCAATGTGGCCAGGTTTGGTCATATCAATTCCTGGAGGTCACTCTCCTGATCGCAATATTATGACATATGATGTGTCGCAAACTATATTAGGAATTTTCGCAAAACTGGTCCACCGGGCCGGATTCCGGGTACCCCTGGACCTTGTATATATGGCCAGGTTAGGCCATATCAATTCCTGGAGGTCACTCTCGAGCTCCTGATCGCAAAATTATGACATATGATGTGTCGCAAGCCATATTTGGAATTTTCGCAAAAGTAGTCCACTGGGACCGGACTCCGAATGCCCTAGGACCATGATAGTGTGGCCAGGTTTGGCTATAACAATTTCTGGAGGTCATTTTCGGGCTCTTGATCGCAAAATTATGACGTATGATGTGTCGCAAGCCATATTTGGAATATTCGCAAAAGTGGTCCACCGGGACCGAATTCCGGGTGCCCTAAGACCATGTCAATGTGGCCAGGTTTGGCCATAACAATTCCTGGAGGTCATTTTCGAGTTCCTGATCGCAAAAATTATGACATATGATGTGTCGCAAGCCATATTTGAATTTTCGCAAAGTGGTCAACTGGGACCCGGATTCCGGTGCCCTAGGACCATGTCAATGTTGCCAGGTTAGGCCATAACAATTCCTGGAGGTCATTTCAAGCTCCTGATCGCATAATTATGACATATAATGTGTCATAAAGCCATATTTGAATTTTCAAAAGTGGTCCACTGGGACCGAATTCCGGCTGCCCTAGGACCATGTCAATGTGGCCAGGTTTGGCCATAACAATTCCTGGAGGTCATTTCGAGTTCCTGATCGCAAAATTATGACATATGATGTGTCGCAAGCCATATTTGGAATTTTCAAAAGTGGTCCACCGGGACCGGATTCAAGTGCCCTAGGACCATGCCAATAATGTATTTGGCCATAACAATTCCTGGAGGTCATTTTCGAGCTCCTGATCGCAAAATTATGACATATGATGTGTCGCAAGCCATATTTGGAATTTTCGCAAAAGTGGTCCACCGGGACCGGATTCCGGGTGCCCTAGGACCATGCCAATGTGGCCAGGTTTGGCCATATCAATTCCTGGAGGTCATTTTCGAGTTCCTGATCGCAAAATTATGACATATGATGTGTCGCAAGCCATATTTGGAATTTTCGCAAAAGTGGTCCACCGGGACCGGATTCCGGGTGCCCTAGGACCATGTCAATGTGGCCAGGTTAGGCCATAACAATTCCTGGAGGTCATTTTCGAGCTCCTGATCGCATAATTATGACAAATAATGTGTCGCAAGCCATATTTGGAATTTTCGCAAAAGTGGTCCACCGGGACTGGATTCCGGGTGCCCTAGGACCATACCAATGTGGCCAGGTTAGGCCATACCAATTCCCGGAGGTAACTTTCGAATTCCTGATCGCAAAATTATGACATATGATGTGTCGCAAGTCATATTTGGAATTTCCTTTCCAATTTGGCCACCACGGTAAATAGATCCCTTATAGCCAGTTCCGGAAGGGCGAGTAATCCCTAGGCTGGTTAGAATAAATTCCATTACGGGCAGAACATGTCCGGTATACATCCCCGAGTTGACCAATCACAGTATCAGGTAATTTTAACAGCATAGACTAAAGGTTCAGTCGGCAATACCCATCAGTAAAAACAACTACCCCAGTACAATCCGGAATAACTCCGGGGCCAGGTGGCCAATCCTAATTCTGAGTTGCTTGTCATAATCTAGAAACCTATCCGTTTCTTCTGAGAAAAAATTATACGTATCGGCTCAGAAACGCCAGAGATATTCAATTTTTAAGTTAATTTTTACCCCTACCATCAGACGTATACCTTATAAGGGTTTATAATATAAATTAAAATCAGACCGCATCGTGCTTTCGTGCTGTGCGGTTCTTTCTCTCTTTGCGGAAGGAAGTTTTTAATACTACCTGAAGCTATTTTAATTTCAACGGTGCTTCTTAGCGCTATTTGTACCCACTGATCCCGTTACGATCTTTGCAAGGACCCGTGCCTTCGTTTTACGTTGGACCCGTTTGCGGAAGTAAAATTCCGACAAGCGGTGGTAATCCTGCAGGGACACCGTTCTGGGGAAAAAAACCTCTTAGAAGGTCACGTCTCCACGCTCAGCAATGAGCATTAATAAAAACAAGAGAAAGGAAGTGTCTCTGAATTCTCCACTTCCTTCAAAGAAACAAGGTTTCAAGACCGTCCTGCCAAAGCGCGGAAAAAATAGAAGGAAGCTGGAGAATTCAGATATTCCTTCTAACTCTAATATCGGAAATAATTCTTCTCCAATCGAACTGAGCAATCAGTTCGATTTGATTAATGATGATATTGAGCAAATCGAATATACCTCTAGCCCAGGTGATTCGATTCATGCGAAAAAGCAAAGGATTCCGCCAATTGTGGTATCTGTTGCCGAGTTTTCTGGCTTCCGGAATGAGATTTTGAGTAACCTTCAGGGGATCAAGGTTTCATTTCAGATTGCTAGGAAGGGTGACTGCCGCGTTTTGCCGGGATCCTTTGACGATCGCAAACGTCTTCTTCAGTATTTAACTGAGAAGCGCCATAAATTCTTCACATACGACGACAAAACTGAGCGATTGTTCAAAGTCGTCTTGAAAGGTCTCCCCAGTGATGATAAATCACTGGATGAGATTCAAATTGAAATTTCTCAATTACTTGGATTTTCACCAGTCCAAGTAATTAAGATGAAAAAGAAATCCACTCTGGTACTTCCAGAAGGGCATTTCTCAAGAATTTTATTTAGTTCATTTTAACAAAAGTGAACTAAATAATATGAAAAGTTTGGAAAAGGCCTGTATTATGTCTCATGTCCGTGTTACATGGGAACATTTCCGCAGGCATGGGGAAATTTCCAAAACCCCACCCAGTGCCGTAAGTGCCAAAAGTGGGGTCATGGAACCAAACATTGTCACATGGATGCTAAATGCATGATTTGTGGTGGAACCTCTCACGCCATGGACGCATGTCCTGTGAGAGAAGATTCCAATAAATTTAAATGTGCAAATTGTGGGGGCAATCATAAATCCAATTTCTGGGAATGCCCTTCACGCAAAAAAGTTTTGAATTCCCGTGCAAAATTGATGACGGGAAATTCCAATCGGATCCCAGATTCGACGGGTAGAAATTTTCAAACGCTCAAATTTCGAAACCGGTTACCGGTCGAGCAATTCATACCCACCACAATTCACAAACAAATTTTGCCGCTCGTCAACGGGTAGCAAGCACTTCAGTAAATTCTAATTTTTCCAATGTACCTACGTATGCAAACATCGCTGCTGGTAGACAAAATTTCTCTTCTCAAAGTGAGGTTTATACCCATGTCCCAACGGAAAATAACGCTCATGTTGTTGATTCAGGTAGCATGACTGCTTCCGATTTTGATTTTTAACTGAACAATTGCATCACATGATTGATGCAATGTTCAAAGCTAAATACCATACCAGAAGCTATTCAGGTTGGTATAAAGTACACACGAAAAATTGTTATCGGACTCCGTTTTAATGGATCTAAATAAAGTTCTAAATTGGAATGCCCGCTCTCTAAAGGGTAAGGAAGATGAATTATTCAACTTCCTTTCAGTTCATAATAAGCATATTGCCATTATAACTGAAACGTATTTAAAACCAGGACTCTCCATTAAAAGAGATCCAAACTATTTTATCTACAGAAATGATCGTCTTGACAGCGCCTGTGGTGGGGTCGCCATCGTCATTAATAGACGTATCAAACATAAATTATTTTCTTCGTTTGAAACCAAAGTTTTTGAAACCTTGGGAGTTTCTGTTGAAACAAATTTTGGTCAATTTTCCTTCATTGCAGCCTATTTGCCTTTTCAATGCAATGGGCAGCAAAAAAATTTGTTGACAGCTGATCTTCAAATTCTGACTCGCAACAAATCAAAATTCTTCGTAATTGGTGACTTCAATGCCAAACACCGTTCATGGAATAATGCTCAAAGCAATTCCAACGGCAACATTTTATTTGAAGATTGTTCTGCGGGATATTATACTATTCAATATCCCAATGGCCCTACTTGTTTTTTCTTCCAGTCGAAATCCTTCTACAATTGATTTAGTTTAACGGATTCAAGTCAGCTGTGTGGCCAATTGGTAACTCATGCTGACTTTGACTCTGATCACCTTCCTGTGACATTTGAAATCTCACAAGAAACTGATTTACAATCCAATCAGCTCTACTTTTAATTATCATAGAGCTGATTGGGATTCTATATAAACATATATCGATAGGAATTTTGATGTTAATATTCGCTTTGGATACCAAAGTGATATTGACAATGCGCTCGTATCTTTGACAAATTTAATTGTCGAAGCCAGAGGCATTGCAATTCCTAAATGTGAAATTAAATTCAACTCCATTATTATTGACGACGATCTTCAGCTACTGATCCGTCTTAAAAATGTGAGGCGAAGGCAATACCAAAGAACTCATGATCCCGCTTTGAAAGTTATTTGGCGAGATTTGCAAAATTAAAAATCGTTTCGCTATTCTGAGAAATACCAACTTTGAGAATAATGTCTCGAAGTTGGATCCCAGTTCGAAACCCTTTTGAAATTAACGAAAATTCTTAAAAAACCTCAAAAGCCAATTCCAGCGCTTAAAGAGGAAATAAAATTTTATTAACAAATGGCGAAAAAGGCTCAAAAACTTGCTCAGCAGTTCGAGAGTGCCCATAATTTTAGTCTAGGTCTCACTAGTCCAATTGAGGATCAGGTTACACGAAGCTTCGAAGACATTCTCAACCAAGATAATGTTTTTGACCCTTCGTTGGGAAACTAATTTGGATGAAGTGAGATCTATTACTAGAAAAATTTAAAATATGAAAGCCCCTGGTGATGATGGTATTTTCTACATACTAATCAGAAAACTTAATGATAGCTCTTTATCCTTTTGGTTAATTTATTTAACAAATGTTTTCAATTGGCATACTTCCCAGATAAAATGGAAAAACGCCAAAGTTGTTCCAATTTTGAAGCCGGACAAAAATCCAGCTGAGGCTTCTAGTTATCGTTCAATCAGTTTGTTTCTTCAATAAGCAAACTGTTTGAAAAGATTATTTTAAATAGAATGATGGTTCATATTAATGACAATTCTATCTTTTGCTGATGAGCAATTTGGTTTTCGCCATGGGCATTCAACCACTCATCAGTTATTAAGAGTTACGAACTTAATTCGGCCTTCAACAAGTCTGAAGGACATTCGACTGGAGTTGCTCCTCTTGATATATACCAAGCATTTGACAGTTTTTGGTATGAAGGTTTGATTGTAAAATTGATGAATTTTAATTTTCCTCTGTACATTATTGAACTGATCCAAAATTATTTATCAGATCGCTCACTGCAGGTAAACCATAAGAAAGCTAAATCTGATAGATTACCTGTATGAGCTGGTGTTTCCCAAGGCATACTGGGGCCCATTTTGTATAACATTTTACTTCTGATTTACCTGATTTACATTCAGGGTGTCAAAAATCTTTGTTTGCAGATGACACAGGTCTCTCAGCCAAAGGGCGAAGCCTTCGTGTCATTTGTAGTAGATTGCAAAAAAGTTTGGATATTTTCTCCACTTACTTGCAAAATGGAAGAAATTTCCGAATGCTTCCAAAACTCAGCTTATAATTTTCCCACATAAGCCAAGAGCTTATTATTTGAAACCTTCTAGCAGACATATTGTCACTATGAATGGGGTTCCAATAAATTGGTCCAGCGAAGCTAAATATTTAGGACCTCTGCAAGATAAAAATTAACTTTTAAAATCACATTGAAGGCCTTCAAGCCAAATGCAACAAATATATTAAGTGTCTATATCCACTTATAAACAGAAAATCAAAACTTTGTCTTAAGAACAAACTTTTGATTTACAAACAAATTTTAGACCTGCCATGTTGTATGCTGTGCCAATATGGACTAGTTGCTGCAATACCAGAAAGAAGGCACTTCAGAGGATTCAAAATAAAATTCTGAAAATGATTACTGAAGTTGGCTCCGTGGTATAGTACCAATGAACTTCATAGAATTTCTAATATTGAGACATTGCAACAAATGTCCAACAAAATAATTTCCAATTTTAGACAAAAATCGTTGCAATCTTCTATTGCAACGATTAGCTCCTTGTACCCTTAGTATTAATTAGGTTAAGTTTAGTTTAAGTAGAAAACATTGTAATTCCTACATGGTTCAATTCAACCAGAGGAAATATTCTAACTGCCAGAGGCAATTGAAATGTATTAATAATAACTAAAAATGTAACATAGCAAATAAGGATGATAGTGTTAAGAAAACACGGAACACCTAGTCTAAGAGATGAATGCATGTATTAGATAATTAGCAAATAAAAAAAAAAAAAAAAAAAAAAGAAAAAAAATATATAAAATAAAACTTTCGTGAACATTTTGCTAAATTTAATGTTTTTCATCGACTGGGACCAACGTGCAATTATATTGCATGATCACAATTTGACTTGGTCTTCTTCTTCTTCTATGGCTCTACATTCCAACTGGAACTTGGCCTGCTTTTCAACTTCTATTAGTATTCTATTAGCATTTCCTCAGTTATTAATAAATTGAAAGCTTTTCTGTGCCCGCCATTGCATGAATCGCAATCTCCGGATAAGCAATTCTACGCCTTTCCTCACATGGCTAGTGAAGACCCAATTTTCGTTGTTTATGCCTTTCTCGTATACAAAGTATACGTACAGGCTATAGGATCACTCCGAAACCGAACTTTTTGTAGAAGGCTCGGAGACCCATAGTGTTATATACCAATCGACTCAGCTCGACGAATTGAGGTGATGTCTGTATGTGTGTGTACAAAATGTGATATACACTTTTTGGTACTTAGCATTATTCGATTTGCTCGCCAAGTTGCAGTCGATGCGGATTGTGGTCTAGTTGTTTCCTATTGAAATTGGCCTGATAGGTCATTGCGTTCCAAAGTTATTGGAAAACATTGTTTTTCTGCCAAGGATCCCCCTTGAAAAAATTTGAAAACGGAAAAAAAAATGTTTTCACAAGATTGCAGCAATGCATTCAAATGGCCGCAAATACATATGAATTGATGAAAAAAGTAAAATCCATCCCCCTAAAGTGCTATTTCGACCTCTCTTATGTGTTTTTCTTATTTTTTTTAATGCACGAGAAAGGCACCACCAACGCTAGGTGGATTGATCTGGGTTTTTTATTTAAATTTTAAAAAGTTATTTCAGCTAGATTCCTCATTTCCCCTATTTATTATATGGTTTTGTCACACCCAGTATAGTTTTACTCGATGTGACTGACTTGCGGTTACTTTTCCATATGGGACAATTTGATTTGATATTTTTTCCAACTTTTTTAGAACAAACTTCTCGTAAAGAATAGCACAAAACATAGTACACGTGAAAGTAAAGTGGAATATGGTTATAACTGAAAATTGCCAAAAAGTCAGATGTGCTCGACTTGCAGTTATGGTAGCAGTATAGCGCTTAAATGTGGCTACAACTTTGTATAACAAGACATTGCTGTAAATATGTAATTCTAAGGCGTGGGAGGCAAAATGTCGTTCAAATGACATTATGTTAAATGACACGTGTCATTTTGGAGAGTTTTCACTCTCCGGCCTCAGTTGTTATATTTAGAGCAATGTACCTTTGGACAAAACTATAGCCCTACTTAAGCGTTATGAGTACATCTAAAGTTATGGAATAAATTTGGTTTCTAAAGAAAGTTATGAATAAATTAGTCAAATGACATGCAGATGACATTTTACAAGCCTGCTTGTAGTATCGGTACTTTGGCTGCCCGGTCAAAGTAACCTAGATGTTAGTCACGCGAAGGAACGACATTAGCAATCTTATACTTTTGAATCAACTACCAAACTGCACCAAGAGGCTTTTTTACTGACTTGTGACATTTTGGTCCTATAAGCAGAACGGAAATCATTTCACAATAATTCATACATATATGTATACATTTGTTGTAGGATGTCCTCAGTTATGGAATTAAGAGATATCTGATACGATTTGTGATCAATTCAATCTGCTGATTGAAAGCTGGGCTGAAAAATGGGTCCAAAAACCAAACACCAATTCCAATCGGATCAAATATTCGTTGCGTTGTTAACAATTTCAATCTGCTCAAATATAGTTCAGGAGTACGAACCTATCATAAAAATGCCACAACTTTTCAAATCACGAAATTTGGTGTGCCGCATGATGGTTTATTTTTTGTGGTGTAGAACCACTGCGTCTATTGAGCTGGAAGTAATTACCCTGGATTATTATTATTTAACTAGGAGACGAGCCAGCCTCGGGCTGCAGTCTCTTAAAATAAAGACAAAAAAATATGTATTATTAACTTATTCACTGCAAAACTTGTAGGTGTTGGATCACCATTTGTCAAGTAAGCGAACCTAAGATCGTGTTTCCCAAAGGATTGACTTTTGAACATGTACTCAGTAAATCCGTTTACCGATTCCAATCGGATCAGATACGGTCCATGAAGCGTACAAAACTACCTCATAGAATGCCATAAATTAATGAAATCATAAAATTTGATACTGCCGCGAACTATTTTGGAACCTACTTTGGAACAATCTGTCGAAACTGTTTTGGAATCCAATTCATCTTACTAGTTTGGAAACTATTTTGAAAACTACCTTGGAGCTACATTGGAACTTATTGACGGAACTACTTCGGAATCTATTTTGAACTGCTTCGGAACCTACAGTGAACCCTCCCTTACTCGATGATATTGAAGGGACCATCGAATTCAGGGAGATAATATCAGAGATAAGGGATCCCAGATTTTATATTTGTCCGAATGCTGTTTGGCACGAATAGTTGAAAATTTGCTTTATTAAGTGAAGTAAGACTGTTTAAAATGAATAGTAAAAGCAGCGAGAACTCGACAAGTGAGATAAGATGTTCAAAATGAATATGGCAGAAGTGAAAGTACTGAGAAACAGAAATACAGAGTGTTGGGTAATGAGATGAGTACAGTAACATGTGAGTAGTGGAAAGTGAGAAGTGAAATGTGATAGCTGCGTGAAACAAATGATAAGTAGGATGTGAGCAGCGAGAAAAAAAACAGAAGCAAGAGATGAGGAGTGAGAGATTATGAATCTGAGAAGCTGAGGAAGCGAGGTGTTGAGAAGTGAGAAGCAAACGAAGATAAATAAAGATAGAAAGTAGAAGGAAGACAAAGAATGAAGAAGAAGAAAGAAAGCGAAATCGTCTCTTTTCTTATTTCTCATTCTTTTTCTTCCCTCACTTTTTACTTCTTACTACTTTTTTCTCACAGCTCAATGCCTTTATTTTCTCTTACTCACTGCCTCTCTCTCTCTTATTTCTCTCTTTACACATCCCCTTTCTTCACTTCCTCACCTATTAATTTATTACTTGTCACTTCCGCACATCCTCATTTCACTCACTTCTTCACTTCTTATTTCTCACTGGTTTACTACCCACTTCACTCTTTCACTTATTCGAATTAAGAGAGATATCGACTTACGCAGATAAGTAACGCAGCATGCTAGATCTCAAAGAAATTCATCGAGTAAGGGTAAATATCGAGATTTACCAGAACATCGGAGTTAGGGGAGAGTTCACTGTATTTTGGAACTACTTCTGGAGATTATATTGAGCTACTTCGGAACTACTTTGTTACATTATTCTGGAACTTTGGAGACTTTTTTTTTCTATTAACTTTTCTTTTACTTTACTTTCTTGGCCGCTATTACATGCTTGAGAGGATATCAGATATTCTGCTGTACAGAGTCCAACAAAGAAATCTATTTTTAGATTTCTATTACTCTTTTTGTTGTCGTTGCCAGTCTATCTTATCAATGTAAGTCCATTGTGTCCGTTCGTCCATGTGTCGTGTATCCAATGATCGTTGCATTGTTCCTTGTTGCTATTTATCCGGGTTACTATTGGAGCAATGCTTCCGAATAGAATAATTAAGTTGTCAGTCATCATCAGGCAGCCGTGAAGCTGTAAGTGATGCGTACTGCAAAACTTCCTCACCGTATGGGCTGCAAGATCCGGCGACTGACGAGGGTTTCGTGTTCAAGGGCTGGGAATTCGAACTCCGCATGACCATCCGCTTATAAGGCGAACGTGTAAGCCAACTACGCAACTGGACCCCCTCCCTGAACTTTTGGAATCTTTTTGAAACCACTTTGGAACCTACTTTTTAGTACTACTTTGGAGCTATTTCTTGGAACTTCCTTGGAACTACTTCAGAACTACTTCGGAACTACCTCGAAATTACCTTGGAACTACTTTACGAACTACTTTGGAACTTCTTCGGAACCATTTTGGAACTACTTTGGAATCTACTTCGGAACTATTTCGGACCTACTTTTGTAACTATTTAGGTAACTTCTATAGAACTATTTTGCCACAGCCATTAATTTTGGAGCTAGTTCGGAACTCTTCTGAAACTACTTTGGAAATACTTTTGGAACTGCATTGGAACTACTTCGGAACTACTTTGAAACTAATGATATGGATATGCTAAATTTCATCTTCCTAACTTAGACGTGCATGTTCATGATATAAGTAGAGGCGAATGTATATGGATTTGATAGTTCCGTTAGGATACGTGCAGGCATGAAGAATGTTTTATAGGAGTCGATTTGAAAGCGAGCGTATGAATGGAGAGGGAATAATATCAGTGTGGGAAGCTGATATATCTCCACTAGCCTGAACGGAACTATCAAATCTACTTTTTCACCCTCTAAATCTATCAGTGAACATGTACGTCTAAGTTTAGAAGACGATATAAGCATTCCTATATCATTGTAAATCGTTTACCTTCACGTAGAAGTAATATACACATATTATTGACGGCAGTGTACTTTGAAAGTACTTCGGGAACTCTTTTGGAACTATTTTGGAACTACGTCAGAACAACTTTTAAACTTTTTGAAGCTTCCGTAGAACTACTTCGAAACTACATTTAAATTCTTTGGAACTACTTTGGAACTATTTCGGAACTACTCCTTTCGAAACTATTTTGGAACTACTTCTGAACTATTTCCAAGTACTTTGGAACCACTCTGGAACTACTTTTTAAACTGCTTCGAAGCTACTTTGTAACTATTTTGGAACTTCGTCGCAACTACTTCAGATCTATTTTGGAAACTATTTTGAAACCACAGCAGCCCATGCAATTCGATATTGAGGGGATCATCGACTTCTTCGAGATGTGGAAGATAAAATCATTGGAAAGCTGTTTGAAGGGACCATCACAGTAACTCAGAAAATATTTTTAAATATAGCAAATCATTTGCTTCTATAAGTCGATATCGATTCGTAGAACATCGACTCATGGATGTTTGACTGTACTTCTTGAAACTATTTCAAGAACTACTTCGGAACTATCTTAGAACTTCTCTAGAACTACTTCGGAACTACTTTGGAACTACTTCAAACTACTCTCGGAACTACTTTGGGACTATAATTCGGAACTACTACAGAACTACATTGAAACTATTTTGGAATTTATTTCGGTACTACTTAGGAATTACTACTTTGAAACTACTTCGGAACTACTTTGGAACTATTTTGGAACTGCTTTGAATTATATTGGAACTACTGTGGGAGAACTTCGTCGGAACTTCTTTGAACTACATCAGAAATTTTTTTTGGAGCTACATTGGATTTTTTTTATTTTTGTTAAAAACATGTTGTTTTTTTTGTATTCATTCGATAGAACACCTTTTTCTGAATTACAACATTTTTTTTTTACTCTTAAGCCCCCAATTTGATGTTCAAAATCCATTTTAAATGTTTAAAACCAAATTCCGGTCCAAACGCCATAGTTGGGAGAAACATCCCATCTTCAAAAAGAAAATCATTAAAGTTCTTGGAGTGTCGTTGGCGAAGCCTTTCATTCCTGCCTCCGTGGAGTCAAGAATTCAGTTCTGTAGGACCATAGTTAATCAGGTTCGCATGCTTGAACCATTAACAGGATGGCTTCGGTTAAGAGATCGGGCAAGCCCTAACAATGATAGCTACCTGCTTTACGGCCTGGAACTTATCTGAATCGGCCACCGGCAACCTTATGAAATTTTTGGCGCCAACCTGCAATTACGCCAATACGAGCCGCTTACGGGTGGTTACCCACTACACCCAGTCTCTCCTCAGTGGCGCGAGTTTACTGGCATGGTGCGAGTAAGCTGATACTCCAGCACCATACATTAAGCAACTATCGAACGGGTGACGACTTGGTGGCTCCTCAGAAGGTCCCGGTGGTGGGGGCAGGGTGGGCAGCAGGGACCATGTCCAAGGGCTTGACGACCCCTCCCAGGTGTTCCTGCGAGTCAGGGAGAACTGCCCTGGGCGTGGTGGGATTTCTAGCAGTGGGCTCCTGCTAAAATCCTCCCCAAAAAACCTGACAAGTGCCCTGTAATCAGACTCTCATCAAAGCGACTGTGTGCCGCTTCAAAAGCACAAGCCCAGGGAGTGCCATACTCGCACATCAGGGGTTGGATACCCAGTAAGACCCTGATTATGGTAAACATACTGGTTGCATGTATTGGTCTTGTATTTGGATATTGAAATATTGTGAACGCGCGAGGGCTGGTAGTCTGGTTATTCTATTCTTCTTAGGAAGGCCGGGTGACACCGACCTAGAAACGGCAGAATGGGCTAATGCCCAGGCTGTCTTCATCCCCTAAAACCGTGGCAGGCCTTGTGGCACGCGGTACAATCTCTGTGGCTTCAGCTGGTAGCTGAGTGGGAGAAAGCTCAGATGCTCCTTCCTGACTAGCGCTGATCTGGCTCTGGAACACGAAAGTGTCAACCCTCGCATGGCCTCCACTGCATGCCGTGCAAGGTATGTATAGATAACCATGGGATGCAGAAGGCGACTACACTAACAGGATTCGACAGCAGCCGCAAGGGGGACCCAACAGAAATGAAGTAACCTAGTAAAATCAACAAAATCGACGAAGGAGGGAGGTGAGGCGAATGGCGACAAGGAGGAACCCTTTCGCCAGGCGCAGTGGCCTTTGATCGGTCACTCCCAAAGATCGCCGGGGGAGAGGCGGGATGGCGGAGCTTACGTGGAGGGTCCGGAAGAGGTGCCGGTGGATGTTAAGATGGACGGCCCCACTTCTGACCAAAGTCATTAACTTTCGGTGATGACTAACCACAGCGAGGATGGAGTCCAGACGATGGAAGTGATTACGGACGTTTCGGACGTAATCATGTCCTTCCTGGACAACCGAGTAAATTATAGTAAGGACTTGAAACGCACCGGGGATGAAGCCAGCCTCGGGCTGAAAGTCTCCCTAAATAAAGACAAAAAAAAAAAAGACTTGAAACAGGGCCGTACTGGACCTTCTGCGCTCTAGTCGTGGAGGCGAAGTCGGAGTGAAAGTCCTTGCTGGAAGCCAGTAAGGAGGCGGATACAAGATCCGTCTTCTTACTGAGGAAAAGGAATTGGCGGTTAGCCAAGCCAAGAAGGCCTCGAAAGGAGGCCGAATCGAAGATTCAACTGGCCTTACAGAAGGGAAGCAGCCGGTGGAGAGCCAGACTGCAGAACTTAAACGGCGTATGGCTAACAGCGGAGCAACTCCTAAGCTAAGTAGGGTCACGCAGGAGGCGGACCTGAAAGTAGCTAATAAAGCCTCCGGCACGGACCATAGAAAAGGTCCGAGTGGAGACTGAGAGGGAAACGGCACCTCCACCCTAGGAAGATACCAGAGGAGGAAGATCTACCATGGACAAAGGTAGTGAATCCTAAAAGGTGAAAAGAAGTTGTCAGCAGGTCGCAAGGAGTGCGACCAGGAAAGGATCCAGTCACCGCCAAGAAGGGTAGAGCCCGTGAGAAAAAGGATGCGCCTTCCTGAGTGGGAGTGGTGTGCGGAAGGATAGAGGTGAAGCCATCTCATTGTATCAAGGCTATTGACGATAAAAAAGCTACGCCAGAAGTCCTAAAGACTCATGAGAGGCACCGAAGAAGCTCTCTCTCTAGTCTAGGAGGGGATGTCAACTGCATCCGAATAACGCGCAAAGGCGAGATGATTCTCGTCTTGAAGCGCGGGATGCTACTTCCGGAAGAGTTCCGAGTATAAAAAGTTGACGGAAGAAGGTCCTGAGTGACAGGGTCCAGGATAGAGCCCTGTGCCCCAGTCCTGAACATCCAGTGCAAGGGCATGGATGAAATAACCGGAAGCCGGAGACCTGGTAGACGCACTGAAGGATCAGTGTAATGTCGAGATCCAGGAACTAAGCGATTCGGTTACGCAAAGGCTTTGAGGGAATGCAGGTTGCCTCATTCCAGGTAACCTATGGCTGACGCCAAGAAGGTGCTGGATAAGGTAAAACTGAAGGTGGCTTGGTCGGTGTGCTCGCTGAGCACAAAGCCAACCTAATCAGACCTGTTACCAGGTGCCTTGGCCACAGTCGTAAGTCCTATGACTGTAAGGGACCTGACCGTAGTAAGCTTGTGCCGTTGGTGCGGATGCCGAAAACCACCAGGCTCGCACCTGCCGGGCTGCACCGAGATGCCTGATCTGTCCTACGGGGCAGACAACAGGCATCTCACCGGTGCGCAGGCCTGTCCCGGCCTCCTAGAAGGGTCCAGACATGCAATGGTAACACAGCTTAAATCTTGAACCACTGCGAGGCGGCCCAGCTGCTGCTACAACAGTCGGTTATCGAGTGTAAAGCTGATGTTGCCTTGCTGTCTGACCATACCGCATCCCCTGCTGGAAACGGCAGCTGGATTGCCGTGACAAGTCCGGTATGGTGGGAATCTGGACTTGTGGGCGCTACCCCATCCAGAAGATAATATCTTCTCCTGACGATGAGGGTTTCTGTCATAGCAAAGGTAAACGGTGTTTACTTTTGTAGCTGCTACTGTCCTCCTAGATGGAGTATAGAGCAGTACACTAGGGTAGTTGATATTCTTGCGGCGAAACCTAACTGGCCTTAAACCAGTAGTTGTAGCAGGTGACTTCAATGCGTAACTGAGCAAATCGAGACATCCCAGCCCAGGTGATTCGATTCATGCAGAAAAAGCAAGATTCCGCCAATTGGAATTATCTGTTGCGAGTTTTTCTGGCTTCCGGAATGGTGGTGAGTAACCTTCCAGGGACTGGCAGTTTCATTTCAGATTGCTGGAAGGAGTGATCGCCGCGTTTTGCGGGATTCAGCACTTTGACGATCGCAAACGTCTTCTTCAGTACTTTAACTGAGAAGCGCCATAAATTCTTCACATACGACGACAAAACTGAGCGATTGTTCAAGTCGTCTTGAAAGGTCTCCCCTGATGATAAATCACTGGATGAGATAAAGTGAAATTTCTAATTACTTGGATTTTCACCAGTCAAGTAATTAAGATGAAAAAAGAAATCACTCTGGTACTTCCTAGAGGGCATTTCTCAAGAATATTTAGTTCATTTTAACAAAAGTGAACTAAATAATATGAAAGATGGAAAAGGCCTGTATTTATTTCTCCAGTCCGTTGTTACATGGGAACATTTCCAGCAGGCCTGGAAATTCAAAAACCCAGTGCCGTAAGTGCCAAAAAGTGGGGTCATGGAACCAAACATTGTCCATGGATGCTAAATGCATGATTTGTGGTGGAACCTCGCCAAGGACGCATGTCCTGTGAGAGAAGATTCAATAAATTTAAATGTACAAATTGTGGGGGCAATCATAAATCAATTTCTGGGAATGCCCTTCACGCAAAAAGTTTTGAATTCCGTACAAAATTGATGACGGGAAATTCAATCGGATCCAGATTCGACGGGTAGAAATTTTCAAACGCTCAAATTTCGAAACCGGTTACCGGTCGAGCAATTTATCACCTACAATTCACAAACAAATTTTGCCGCTTGTCAACGGGTAGAGCACTTCAGTAAATTCCAATTTTTCCAATGTACCTACGTATGCAAGCTTATCGCTGCTGGTAGACAAAATTTCTCTTCCAAAATGGGTTTATACCCATGTCCCAACGGAAAATAACGCTCATGTTGCCGATTCAGGTAGCATGACTGCTTCGATTTTGATTTTAACTTGAACAATTGCATCACATGATTGATGCAATGTTCAAAGCTCATCTCATACCAGAAGCTATTCAGGTTGGTATAAAGTACACACAAAAATTGTTATCGGACTCCGTTTTAATGATCTAAATAATTGTGTAGAAAGTTCTAAATTGGAATGCCCGCTCTCTAAAGGGTAAGGAAGATAGTTATTCAACTTCCTTTCATTCTATGCATATTGCCATTATAACTGAAACGTATTTAAAACCAGGACTCTCCATTAAAAGAGATCCAAACTATTTATCTACAAGAAGATCGTCTTGACAGCGCCTGTGGTGGGGTCGCCATCGTCATTAATAGACGTATAAACATAAATTATTTTCTTCGTTTGAAACCAAAGTTTTTGAAACCTTGGGAGTTTCTGATTGAAACAAATTTGGTCAATTTCCTTCATTGCAGCCTATTTGCCTTTTCAATGCAATGGGCAGCAAAAGAATTTGTTGAAAGCTGATCTTCAAATTCTGACTCGCAACAAATCAAAATTCTTCTAATTGGTGACTTCAATGCCAAACACCGTTCGTGGAATAATAAAGCAATTCCAACGGCAAAATTTTTTGAAGATTGTTCTGGGTATTATACTATTCAATGACCCAATGGCCCTACTTTTTCTTCCAGTCGAAATCCTTATACAATTTAGTTTTAACGGATTCAAGTCAGCTGTGTGGCCAATTGGTAACTCATGCTGACTTTGACTCTGATCACCTTCCTGTGACATTTGAAATCTCTGAAACCATTTACAATCAATCAGCTCTACTTTTAATTATCTTAGAGCTGATTGGGATTCTACTCAAAACATATACGATAGGAATTTTGATGTTAATATTCCTTTGGATACCAAAAGTGATATTGACAATGCGCTCGTATCTTTGACAAATTTAATTGTCGAAGCCAGAGGCTCAATTCCTAAATGTGAAATTATTCAACTCCATTATTATTGACGACGATCTTCAGCTACTGATCCGTCTTAAAAATGGAGGCGAAGGCAATACCAAAAGAACTCGCGATCCGCTTTGAAAGTTATTTGGCGAGATTTGCAAAATACAATTAAAAACGTTTCCTATTCTGAGAAATACCAACTTTGAGAATAATGTCTCGAAGTTGGATCCCAGATCGAAACCCTTTGGAAATTAACGAAAATTCTTAAAAACCTCAAAAGCCAATTCCAGCGCTTAAAGAGGAAATAAAATTTTATTAACAAATGGCGAAAAGGCTCAAAACTTGCTCACAGTTCGGAGTGCCCATAATTTTAGTCTAGGTCTCACTAGTCCAATTGAGGATCAGGTTACACGAAGCTTCGAAGACATTCTCAACCAAGATAATGTTTTTGACCCTTCGTTGGGAACTAATTTGGATGAAGTGAGATCTATTACTAGAAAAATTTAAAATATAAAGCTTGGTGATGATGGTATTTTCTACATACTCATCAAAACTTCCTGAAGACTCTTTATCTTTTTGGTTAATTTATTTAACAAATGTTTTCAATTGGCATACTTCCCAGATAAATGGAAAAACCCAAAGAATTGTTCCAATTTTGAAGCCGGACAAAAATCCAGCTGGGGCTTCTGGTTATCGCCTAATCAGTTTGCTTTCTTCAATAAGCAAACTGTTTGAATATTTTAAATAGAATGATGGTTCATATTAATGACAATTCTATCTTTGCTGATGAGCAATTTGGTTTTTCGCATGGGCATTCAACCACTCATCAGTTATTAAGAGTTACGAACTTAATTCAGCTCCAACAAATCTGAAGGATATTCGACTGGAGTTGCTCTTCTTGATATAGAAAGCATTTGACATGTTTGGCATGAAGGTTTGATTGTAAAATGATGTAATTTAATTTTCCTCTGTACATTATTAAACTGATCCAAAATTATTTATCAGATCGCTCACTGCAGGTAAACTATCAGAATTCTAAATCGATAGATTACCTGTAAACTAGTGTTCCAGACGGCATACTGGGGCCCATTTTTGTATTTTTACTTCTGACTTACCTGATTTACCACCAGGGGTGTCAAAAATCTTTGTTTGCAGATGACACAGGTCTCTCTCAGCCAAAGGGCAGAAGCCTTCGTGTCATATGTAGATTGCAAAAAGTTTGGATATTTTCTCCACTTACTTGCAAAAATGGAAAATTTCCCCGAATGCTTCCAAAACTCAACTATTTTCCCACATAAGCCAGAAGCTTCTTATTTGAAACCTTCTAGCAGACATGTGTCACTATGAATGGGGTTCCAATTAATTGGTCTAGCGAAGCTAAATATTTAGGACTTCTGCTAGATCAAAATTAACTTTTAAAAATCACATTGAAGGCCTTCAAGCCAAAACAAATATATTAAGTGTCTATATCCACTTATAAACAGAAAATCAAAACTTTGTCTTAGAACAAACTTTTGATTTACAACAAACTGACCTGCCATTTGTATGCTGTCCAATATGGACTAGTTGCTGCAATACCAGAAGAAGGCACTTCAGAGATTCAAAATAAAATTCTGAAAATGATTCTGAAGTTGCCTCCGTGGTATAGTACAATGAACTTCATGAGAATATCTAATATTGAGACATTGCAACAAATGTCCAACAAAATAATTTCAATTTTAGACAAAAATCGTTGCAATCTTCTATGCAACGATTAGCTCCTTAACCCTTATAGTATTAATTAGGTTAAGTTTAGTTTAAGTAGAAAACATTGTAATTCCTACATGGTTCAATTCAACCAGAGGAAATATTCTAACTGCCAGAGGCAATTGAAATGTATTAATAATAACTAAAAATGTAACATAGCAAATAAGGATGATAGTGTTAAGAAAACACGGAACACCTAGTCTAAGAGATGAATACATGTATTAGATAATTAGCAAATAAAAAAAAAAAAAAAAAAAAAAAAAAAAAAATATATAAATTAAAACTTTCGTGAACATTTTCTAAATTTAATGTTTTTCATTGACTGGGACCAACGATGAATTATATTGCAGATCACAATTGACTTGTTTCTTCTTTTTCTATGCCTCTATTTCCAACTGGAACTTGCTTTTTTCAACTTCTATTAGTATTCTATTAGCATTTTCTCAGTTATTAATAAATTGAAAGCTTTTCTGCCTGCCATTGCATGAATCGCAATCTCGGATAAGCAATTCTACGCCTTTCCTCACAAGGCCACTGAAAGACCCAATTCTAGTTGTTTATGCCTTTCTCGTATACAAAGTATACGTAAAGGCTATAGGATCCTCGAAACCGAACTTTTGTAGAAGGCTCAGAGACCCATAGTGTTATATACCAATCGACTCAGCTCGACGAATTGATGTGATGTATGTATGTGTGTGTGTACAAATATAGTATACACTTTTTTGGTACTTAGCATTATTCGATTTTCGCACAAGTTGCAGTCGATGCGGATTGTGGTCTAGTTATTCCTATTGAAATTGGCCTGATAGGATCATTGCGTTCCAAAGTTATTGGGGAAAACATTGTTTTCTGCAAGGATCCCCTTGAAAAAAAATTTCAAAACGGAAAAAATGTTTTCACAAGATTGCAGCAATGCATTCAAATCCAAATACATATGAATTGATGGAAAAGTAAAATCCATCCCCTAAAGATTCTATTTCGACCTCTCTTATGTGTTTTCTTTTTTTTAATGCTGAAAGGCACCACCAACGCTAGGTGGATTGATCTGGGTTTTTATTTTAATTTTAAAAGAGTTATTTCAGCTAGATTCCTCATTTCCCTATTTATTATATGGTTTTGTCCCACCAGTATAGTTTTACTCGATGTGACTGACTTGCGGTTATTTTTCCAGATGGGACAATTTGATTTGATATTTTTTCCAACTTTTTAGAACAAACTTCTCGTAAAGAATAGTACAACACTAGTACAGTGAAATAAAGTGGAATATGTTTATAACTGAAAATTGCCAAAAGTCAGATGTATCGACTTGCAGTTAGGCAGTATATAGCAAATGTGGCTACAACTTTGTATAACAAGACATTGGTGTAAATATGTAATCTAAGGCGTGGGAGGCAAAATGTCGTTCAAATGACATTATGTTAAATGACACGTGACATTTGGAGTTTCACTCTCCGGCCTCAGTTGTTATATTTAGAGCAATGTACCTTTGAACAAAACTATGAGCCCTACTTAAGCGTTATGAGTACATCTAAAGTTATGGAATAAATTTGGTTTCTAAAGAAAGTTATGAATAAATTAGTCAAATGACATGCAGATGACTTTTACAAGCCTGCTTGTAGTATCGGTACTTGGCTGCCCGGTCAAAGTAACCTAGATGTTATCGCGAAGGAACGACATTAGCAATCTTATACTTTTGAATCAACTCCAAACTGCACCAAGCGGCTTTTTTACTGACTTGTGACATTTTGGTCCTATAAAGAACAGTATTTCACAATAATTCATACATATATGTATACATTTGTTGTAGGATGTCCTCAGTTATGGAATTAGAGATATCTGATACGTTTTGTGATCAATTCAATCTGCTGATTGAAAGCTGGGCTGAAAAATGGGTCCAAAATCAAGCACCAATTCCAATCGGATCAAATATTCGTTGCGTTGTTAACAATTTCAATCTGCTCAAATATAGTTCAGGAGTACGAACCTATCATAAAATGCCACAACTTTTCAAATCACGAAATTTGCTGTGCGCATGATGGTTTATTTTTTGTGGTGTAGAACCACTGCGTCTATTGAGCTGAAGTATTACCCTGATTATTATTAACTAGGAGACAGGCCAGCCTCGGCTGCAAGTCTCTTAAATAAAGAAAAAAAATATGTATTATTAACTATTCGCAACTTGCAGGTTGATCACCATTTGTCAAGTAAGGAACCTAAGATCGTGTTTCCCAAGATTGACCTTTGAACATGTACTCAAGTAAATCCGTTTACCGATTCAATCGGATCGAGATGAGTCCATGAGTACAAAACCACCATAGAATGCCATAAATTATGAAATCATAAAATTTGATATGCCGCGACTATTTGGAACTACTTGGAACAACTTCGAAACTGTTTTGGAACTAATTCAATACTAGTTTGGAACTATTTTGAAACTACCTTGGAGCTACATTGGAACTATTACGGAACTACTTCGGAACTATTTTGAACTGCTTCGGAACTACAGTGAACCTCCCTTACTCGATATTGAAGGGACCATCGAATTAGGGAGATATCGAGATAGGGATCCCATTTATATTTGTCCGAATGCCGTTTGGCCGAATAGTTGAAATTTGGTTTCTTATTAAGTGAAGTAAGATGTTTAAAGTGAATAGTAAACAGCGAGAACTGACAAGTGAGATAAGATGTTCAAAATGAATATGCAGAAGTGAGTGAGAAACAGAAATGAGTGTTGGGTAATGAATGAGTACAGTAACATGTGAGTAGTGGAATGAGAAGTGAAATGTGATAGCTGCGAAATGATAAGTAGGATGTGAGCAGCGAGAAAAACAGAACAAGAGATGAGGAGTGAGAGATTATAACTGAGAAGTGAGAAGCGAGGTGTTGAGAAGTGAGGTAACGAAGATAAATAAGATAGAAAGTAGAAGGAAGACAAAAGAATGAAGAAGAAGAAGAAAAGCGAAATCGTCTCTTTTCTTATCTCATTCTTTCTTCCTCACACTTCTTACTACTTTTTCTCACAGCTCAATGCTTATTTTCTTTACTCCTCTACTCTCTTCTTATTTCTCTTTACATCCCTTTTCTCACTTCTCACCATTAATTTATTACTTGTCACTTCCGCACATCTCATTTCTCACTTCTTCTCACTTCTTATTTCTCACTGGTTACTACCCACTTCTCACTTTTCACTTATTCGAATTAAGAGAGATATCGACTTACGCAGATAACGCAGCATGCTAGATTCAAAGAAATTCATCGAGTAAGGGTAAATATCGAGTTACAGAACATCGAGTTAGGGAGAGTTCACTGTATTTTGGAACTACTTCGGAATTATATTGGAGCTACTTCGGAACTACTTTGTTACTATTCTGGAACTTTGGAACTTTTTTTTTCTATTCTTTTCTTTACTTTACTTTCTTGGCCGCTATTGTGCCGAGGGATACTGTGATATTCTGCTGTACAGAGTCACAAAGAATCTATTTTAGATTTCTATTACTCTTTTTGTTGTCGTTGCCAGTCTATCTTATCGTAAGTCCATAGTGTCCGTGCGTCCATGTCGTGTATCCAATGATCGTTACAATGTTCAGTTGCCACTTATCCGGGTTACATTGGAGCAATGCTTCCGAATAAATAATTAGTTGTCAGTCATCATCAGGCAGCCGTGACTGTAAGGGCGTACTGCAAAACCTCACCGTATGGGCTGCAGATCCGGCGACTGACGAGGGTTTGGTGTAGGGGCTGGGAATCGAACCCATGACCATCCGCTAAAAAGGCGAACGTGTGGCCAACTACGCAACTGGACCTCCCTGAACTTTGGAATCTTTTTGAAACCACTTTGGAACTACTTTAGTACTACTTTGGAGCTATTTTGGAACCTTGGAACTACTTCAGAACTCTTCAATACCTCGAAGTTACCTTGGAACTACTTACGAACTACTTTGGAACTTCTTCAGACTATTTGGAACTACTTTGGAACTACTTCGGAACTATTTCGGACCTACTTTGTAACTATTTGGGATACTTCTATAGAACTATTTTGTGATTAATTTTGGAGCTAGTTCGGAACTCTTCTGAAACTACTTTGGAAATACTTTGGAACTGCATTGGAACTACTTCGGAACTACTTTGAAACATATGTATGGATATGCTAATTTCATCTTCCTAACTAGACGACATGTTCATGATATAAGTAGAGGCGAATGTATAGATTTGATAGTTCCGTTAGGATACCAGGCATGAAGAATGTTTTATAGGAGTCGATTTGAAAGCGAGCGTATGAATGGAGAGGGAATAATAATACAGTGTGGAAGCTGATATATCTCCATAGCCTAACGGAACTATCAAATCTACTTTTTCACCTCTAAATCTATCATGAACATGTACGTCTAAGTTTGAAGACGATATAAGCATTCCTATATCATTGTAAATCGTTACCTTCACGTAGAAGTAATATACACATATTATTGACAGTGTACTTTGAAAGTACTTCGGAACTCTTTTGGAACTATTTTGGAACTACGTCAGAACAACTTTTAAACTTTTTGAAGCTTCCGTAGAACTACTTCGAAACTACATTTAAATTCTTTGGAACTACTTTGGAACTATTTCGAACTACTCCTTCGAAACTATTTTGGAACTACTTCGGAACTATTTCGAAGTACTTTGGAACCACTCTGGAACTACTTTTAAACTACTTCGAAGCTACTTTGTAACTTTTTTTGAACTTCGTCAACTACGCTGAATCTATTTGAAACTATTTTGAAACCACAGCCCATGATTCGATATTGGGGGATCATCGACTCTTCGAGATGTGGAAGATAAAATCATTGGAAAGCTGTTTGAAGGGACCATCACAGCAGAAAATATTTTTAAATATGCAAATTTGCTTCTATAAGTCGATATCGATTCGTAGAACATCGACTCATGGATGTTTGACTGTACTTCGAAACTATTTCAGAACTACGGAACTATCTTAGAACTTCTCTAGACTACTTCGGAACTACTTTGGAACTACTTGGAACTACCTCGGAACTACTTTGGACTAATTCGGAACTACTACAGAACTACATTGAAACTATTTTGGAACTATTTCGGTACTACTTAGGAATTACTACTTTGAAACTACTCCGGAACTACTTTGGAACTATTTTGGAACTGCTTTGAATTATATTGGAACTACTGTAGAACACGTCGGAACTTCTTTGGAACTACATCAGAAATTTTTGGAGCTACTGGATTTTTTATTTTTGAAAAACATGTTGTTTTGTATTCATTCGATAGAACACCTTTTCTGAATTACAACATTTTTTTTTTACCTCATAAGCCCCCAATTTGATGTTCAAAATCCATTTTAAATGTTTAAAACAAATTCCGGTCCAAACGCCAGATTGGAAATCCCATCTTCAAAAGAAAATCATTAGAAAGTTCTTGGGTGTCGTTGGCCGAAGCCTTTCATTCCTGCCTCCGTGGAGTCAAATTCAGTTGTAGGACCATAGTTAATCAGGTTCGCAGCTGAACCATTAACAGGATGCTTCAGTTGGGATCGGGCAAGACTAACAATGATACTGCCTGCTCTACGGCCTGGAACTTATCTGAATCGCCACCGCAACCTTATAAATTTTGGCGCCAACCTGCAATTAATACGTACGAGCCGCTTACGGGTGGTTACCCACTACACCAGTCTCTCCTCAGTGGCGCGAGTTTACTGGCATGGTGCGAGTAGCTGATCTCCAGCACCATACATTACAACTATCGACAGGTGACGACTTGGTGGCTCTCAGAAGGTCGGTGGTGGGCAGGGTGGGCAGCAGGGACCATGTCCAAGGGCTTGACGACCCCTCCAGGTGTCTGCGAGTCAGGGAGAACTGCCTGGGGCGTGGTGGGATTTAGCAGTGGGCTCTGCTAAAATCCCTCCAAAAACCACAAGTGCCCGTAATCAGACTCTATCAAAAGCGACTGTGTGCCGCTTCAAAGCACAAGCCCAGGGGAGTGCTACTACTCAATTTTCGCATAAAGTGTCCACCGGGCGGATTCAGGTACCCCTGGACCTTGTATATATGGCCAGGGTAGGCCATATCAATTCCTGGAGGTCACTCTCGAGCTCCTGATCTCAAAATTATGACATATGATGTGTCGCAAGCCATATTTGGAATTTTCGCAAAAGTAGTCCACCGGGACCGGACTCCGAATGCCCTAGGACCATGATATTGTGGCCAGGTTTGACCATAACGATTTCTGGAGGTCATTTTCAGGCTCTTGATCGCAAAATTATGACGTATGATGTGTCGCAAGCCATATTTGGAATTTTCGCAAAAGTGGTCCACCGGGACCGAATTCCGGATGCCGTAAGACCATGTCAATGTGGCCAGGTTTGGCCATAACAATTCCTGGAGGTCATTTTCGAGTTCCTGATCATAAAATTATGACATATGATGTGTCATAAACCATATTTGGAATTTTCATAAAGGAAGTGGTCAACCGGGACCGGATTCCAGGTGCCCTAGGACCATGTCAATGTTGCCAGGTTAGGCCATAATCAATTCCTGGAGGTCATTTTCAAGCTCCTGATCGCATAATTATGACATATAATGTGTCATAAGCCATATTTGGAATTTTTTGCAAAAGTGGTCCACAGGGACCGGGTGGAGGTGCTTAGGACCATGTCAATGTGGCCAGGATTTGGCCATAACAATTCCTGGAGGTCATTTTCGAGTTCCTGATCGCAAAATTATGACATATGATGTGTCACCAAGCCATATTTGGAATTTTCGCAAAAGTGGTCCACAGGGACCCGGATTCCAGGTGCCCTAGGACCATGCCAATGTGGCCAGATTTGGCCATAACAATTCCTAGAGGTCATTTTCGAGTTCCTGATCGCAAAATTATGACATATGATGTGTCTGCAAGCCATATTTGGAATTTTCATAAAAGTGGTCCACCGGGACCCGGATTCCAGGTGCCCCTAGGACCATGCCAATGTAACCAGGTTTGGCCATATCAATTCCTGGAGGGTCATTTTCCCGAGTTCCTGATCGCAAAAGAATTATGACATATGATATGTGTCGCACGCCATATTTGGAATTTTCGCAAAAGTGGTCCACCGGGACCAGATTCCGAGTGCCCTAAGATCATGTCAATGTGGCCAGATTGGGCAATATCAATTCCTGGAGGTCATTTTTCAAGCTCCTGATCGCATAATTATGACATATAATGTGTCGCAAGCCATATTTGGAATTTGCACGCAAAAGTGGTCCACCGGGACTGGATTCCAGGTGCCCTAGGATACCATGCCAATGTGGCCAGGTTTGGCCATAACAATTCCTGGAGGTCATTTTCCGAGTTCCTGATCGCAAAATTATGACATATGATGTGTTGCAACTTGCAAGCCATATTTGGAATTTCCTTTCGCAAATTGGTCCATCTGGACCGGATTCCAGGTGCCCTAGATCCTGTCAATGTGTGGTTGGCCATATCAATTCCTGGAGGTCATTTTCGAGCTCCTGATCGCAAAATTATGACATATGATGTGTCATAAGCCATATTTCCAGTGGTCCATCGGGACCGGATTTGCCCTAGGACCATGTCAATATTCCTGGAGGTCCAGCTCCTGATCGCAAAATTATGACATATGATGTGTCATATTTAACAGCAGACGAAAGGGCGAATAATTCCTAGACTGGTTAGAAGAAGTTCCGGTAGACAGAACATGTCCGATATGCATTTCCAGGTTAACCAATCACAGTGTTAGATTATTTTAACAACATAGACTGAAAGTTTCAGTCGGCAATACCCACCAGGAAAAAAACTACCCTACTACAATCCGGAATAACTCTCTGGTACCAAGTAGCCAAATCCTGAATTTTAAGTCACTTGTCATAATCTAAAGAAATCTATCCGATTTCTTCTGAGAAAAAATTATACGTATCGGCTCAGAAACGCCAGAGATATTCAGACATTTAAGTTTATTTTTACCCCTACCATCAGACGTATACCTTATAAGGGTTTATAATATAAATTAAAATCAGACCGCATCGTGCTTTCGTGCTGTGCAGTTCTTTCTCTCTCTTGCGGAAGGAAGTTTTAATACTCCCCGAACCTATTTTAATTTCCACGGTGCTTCTTCGCGCTATTTGTACCCACTGATCCCGTTACGATCTTTGCAAGGACCCGTGCCTTCGTTTTACGTTGGACCCATTTGCGGAAGTAAAATTCCGACAAGCGGTGGTAATCCTACGCAGGGACACCGTTCTGGGAAAAAAACCTCTTAGAAGGTCACGTCTCCACGCTCAGCAATGAGCATTAATAAAAAGAAAACAAGAGGAAGGGGAGTCTCTGAATTCTCCACTTCCTTTAAAGAAACAAGGTTTCAAAGACCGTCCTGCCAAAAGCGCGGAAAAAAATAGAAGGAAGCTGGAGAATTCAGATATTCCTTCTAACTCTAATATCGGAAATAATTCTTCTCCAATCGAACTGAGCAATCAGTTCAGTTTGTGATTGATGATGAAACTGAGCAAATCAGACATACCTCTAGCCCAGGTGATTCGATTCATGCAGAAAAAGCAAAGATTCCGCCAATTGGCAATTTATCTGTTGCCGAGTTTTTCTGGCTTCCGGAATGGGGTGCAGAGTAACCTTCAGAGGATCAAGGTTTCATTTCAGATTGCTAGGAAGGAGTGACTGCCGCGTTTTGCCGGGTTCAGCACGACGATCGCAAACGTCTTCTTCAGTGACATTTAACTGAGAAGCGCCATAAATTCTTCACATACGACGACAAAACTGAGCGATTGTTTCGAAGTCGTCTTGAAAGGTCTCCCCAGTGATGATAAATCACTGGATGAGATTAAAAGTGAAATTTCTCAATTACTTGGATTTTCACCAGTCCAAGTAATTAAGATGAAAAAAGAAATCACTCTGGTACTTCCCAGAGGGGCATTTCTCAAGAACACTATTTAGTTCATTTTAACAAAAGTGAACTAAATAATAGCAAAGACTTGGAAAAGGCCTGTATTTATCTTCTCCATGTCCGTCTGTTACATGGGAACATTTCCCCACGCAGGCCTGGGGAAATTCAAAAACCCTGCCAGTGCCATACGTTTAAAGTGGGGTCATGGAGACCAAACATTGTCTGCATGGATGCTAAATGCATGATTTGTGGGTGGAACCTCTCACGCCAAGGACGCATGTCCTGTGAGAGAAGATTCAATAAATTTAAATGTACCAAATTGTGGGGGCAATCATAAATCCAATTTCTGGGAATGCCCTTCACGCAAAAAGTTTTGAATTCCCGTACAAAATTGATGACGGGAAATTCCAATCGGATCCCAGATTCGACGGGTAGAAATTTTTTCAAACGCTCAAATTTCGAAACCGGTTACCGGTCGAGCAATTTATACCTACCACAATTCACAAACAAATTTTTTGCCGCTCGTCAACGGGTATGCAAGCACTTCAGTAAATTCCAATTTTTCCAATGTACCTACGTATGCAAGCTTATCGCTGCTGGTAGACAAAATTTCTCTTCGCAAAATGAGGTTTATACCCATGTCCCAACGGAAAATAACGCTCATGTTGCCGATTCAGGTAGCATGACTGCTTCCGATTTGATTTTTAACTGAACAATTGCATCACATGATTGATGCAATGTTCCAAGCAAATACCATACCAGAAGCTATTCAGGTTGGTATAAAGTACACACAAAAATTGTTATCGGACTCCGTTTTAATGGATCTAAATAATTGTGTGAAAGTTCTAAATTGAATGCCTGCTCTCTAATGGGGAAGGAAGATGAATTATTCAACTTCCTTTCAGTTCATAATGTGCATATTGCCATTATAACTGAAACGTATTTAAAACCAGGACTCTCCATTAAAAGAGATCCAAACTATTTTATCTACAGAAATGATCGTCTTGACAGCGCCTGTGGTGGGGTCGCCATCGTCATTAATAGACGTATCAAACATAAATTATTTTCTTCGTTTGAAACCAAAGTTTTTGAAACCTTGGGAGTTTCTGTTGAAACAAATTTTGGTCAATTTTCCTTCATTGCAGCCTATTTGCCTTTTCAATGCAATGGGCAGCAAAAGAATTTGTTGAAAGCTTGATCTTCAAATTCTGACTCGCAACAAATCAAAATTCTTCGTAATTGGTGACTTCAATGCCAAACACCGTTCATGGAATAATGCTCAAAGCAATTCCAACGGCAAAATTTTATTTGAAGATTGTTCTGCGGGATATTATACTATTCAATATCCCAATGGCCCTACTTGTTTTTCTTCCAGTCGAAATCCTTCTACAATTGATTTAGTTTTAACGGATTCAAGTCAGCTGTGGTGGTAATTGGTAACTCATGCTGACTTTGACTCTGATCACCTTCCTGTGACATTTGAAATCTCACAAGAAACCATTTACAATCCAATCAGCTCTACTTTTAATTATCATAGAGCTGATTGGGATTCTCTCAGATAAAACATATATCGATAGGAATTTTGATGTTAATATTCCTTTGGATACCAAAAGTGATATTGACAATGCGCTCGTATCTTTGACAAATTTAATTGTCGAAGCCAGAGGCATTGCAATTCCTAAATGTGAAATTAAATTCAACTCCATTATTATTGACGACGATCTTCAGCTACTGATCCGTCTTTAAAATGTGGAGGCGAAGGCAATACCAAAAGAACTCGCGATCCCGCTTTGAAAGTTATTTGGCGAGATTTGCAAAAATACAATTAAAAAACGTTTCGTTATTCTGAGAAATACCAACTTTGAGAATAATGTCTCGAAGTTGGATCCCAGTTCGAAACCCTTTGGAAATTAACGAAAATTCTTAAAAACCTCAAAAGCCAATTCCAGCGCTTAAAGAGGGAAATAAAATTTTATTAACAAATGGCGAAAAGGCTCAAAAACTTGCTCAGCAGTTCGAGAGTGCCCATAATTTTAGTCTAGGTCTCACTAGTCCAATTGAGGATCAGGTTACACGAAGCTTCGAAGACATTCTCAACCAAGAGAATGTTTTTGACCCTTCGTGGGGAACTAATTTGGATGAAGTGAGATTTATTACTAGAAAAATTTCAAAAAATATGAATGATGGTATTTTCTACATACTCATCAAAACTTCCTGAGAGCTCTGTATCCTTTTTGGTTAATTTATTTAACAAATGTTTTCAATTGGCATACTTCCCAGATAAATGAAAAAACGCCAAAGTTGTTCCAATTTTGAAGCCGGATAAAAATCCAGCTGAGGCTTCTAGTTATCGCCCAGTTAGTTTGCTTTCTTTAATAAGCAAACTGTTTGAAAAGATTATTTTAAATATAATGATGGTTCATATTAATGACAATTCTATTTTTGCTGATGAGCAATTTGGTTTTCGCCATGGGCATTCAACCACTCATCAGTTATTAAGAGTTACGAACTTAATTCGGCTCAACAAATCTGAAGGATATTCGACTGGAGTTGCTCTTCTTGATATAGAGAAAGCATTTGACAGTGTTTGGCATGAAGGTTTGATTGTAAAATTGATGAATTTTAATTTTCCTCTGTACATTATTAAACTGATCCAAAATTATTTATCAGATCGCTCACTGCAGGTAAACTATCAGAATTCTAAATCTGATAGATTACCTGTAAGAGCTGGTGTTCCCCAAGGCAGCATACTGGGGCCCATTTTTGTATAACATTTTTACTTCTGACTTACCTGATTTACCACCAGGGTGTCGAAAATCTTTGTTTGCAGATGACACCGGTCTCTCAGCCAAAGGGCGAAGCCTTCGTGTCATTTGTAGTAGATTGCAAAAAGTTTGGATATTTTCTCCACTTACTTGCAAAAATGGAAAATTTCCTGAATGCTTCCAAAACTCAGCTTATAATTTTCCCACATAAGCCGAGAGCTTCTTATTTGAAACCTTCTAGCAGACATATTGTCACTATGAATGGGGTTCCAATTAATTGGTCTAGCGAAGCTAAATATTTAGGACTTCTGCTAGATCAAAATTAACTTTTAAAAATCACATTGAAGGCCTTCAAGCCAAATGCAACAAATATATTAAGTGTCTATATCCACTTATAAACAGAAAATCAAAACTTTGTCTTAAGAACAAAACTTTTGATTTACAAACAAATTTTTAGACCTGCCATGTTGTATGCTGTGCCAATATGGACTAGTTGCTGCAATACCAGAAAGAAGGCACTTCAGAGGATTCAAAATAAAATTCTGAAAATGATTCTGAAGTTGCCTCCGTGGTATAGTACCAATGAACTTCATAGAATATCTAATATTGAGACATTGCAACAAATGTCCAACAAAATAATTTCCAATTTTAGACAAAAATCGTTGCAATCTTCTATTGCAACGATTAGCTCCTTGTACCCTTAGTATTAATTAGGTTAAGTTTAGTTTAAGTAGAAAACATTGTAATTCCTACATGGTTCAATTCAACCAGAGGAAATATTCTAACTGCCAGAGGCAATTGAAATGTATTAATAATAACTAAAAATGTAACATAGCAAATAAGGATGATAGTGTTAAGAAAACACGGAACACCTAGTCTAAGAGATGAATGCATGTATTAGATAATTAGCAAATAAAAAAAAAAAAAAAAAAAAAAAAAGAAAAAAAAAATATATAAATTAAAAACTTTCGTGAACATTTTTCTAAATTTAATGTTTTTCATCGACTGGGACCAACGTGCAATTATATTGCATGATCACAATTTGACTTGGTTTTCTTCTTTTTCTATGCCTCTACATTCCAACTGGAACTTGGCCTGCTTTTCAACTTCTATTAGTATTCTATTAGCATTTTCTCAGTTATTAATAAATTGAAAGCTTTTCTGTGCCTGCCATTGCATGAATCGCAATCTCCGGATAAGCAATTCTACGCCTTTCCTCACAAGGCCACTGAAGACCCAATTCTAGTTGTTTATGCCTTTCTCGTATACAAAGTATACGTAAAGGCTATAGGATCACTCCGAAACCGAACTTTTTGTAGAAGGCTCGGAGACCCATAGTGTTATATACCAATCGACTCAGCTCGACGAATTGAGGTGATGTCTGTATGTGTGTGTGTGTACAAAAATGTGATATACACTTTTTGGTACTTAGCATTATTCGATTTGCTCGCCACAAGTTGCAGTCGATGCGGATTGTGGTCTAGTTGTTTCCTATTGAAATTGGCCTGATAGGTCATTGCATTCCAAAGTTATTGGAAAAACATTGTTTTTCTGCCAAGGGTCCCCCCTTGGAAAAAAAATTTCAAAAACGGAAAAAAAAATATTCACAAGATTGCATCAATGCATTCAAATGACCGCAAATACATATGAATTGATGAAAAAAGTAAAATCCATCCCCCTAAAGTGCTATTTCGACCTCTCTTATGTGTTTTTCTTATTTTTTTTAATGCACGAGAAAGGCACCACCAACGCTAGGTGGATTGATCTGGGTTTTTTATTTTAATTTTAAAAAGTTATTTCAGCTAGATTCCTCATTTCCCCTATTTATTATATGGTTTTGTCCCACCCAGTATAGTTTTACTCGATGTGACTGACTTGTGGTTACTTTTCCATATGGGACAATTTGACTTGATATTTTTTCCAACTTTTCTAGAACAAACTTCTCGTAAAGAATAGCACAACACATAGTACACGTGAAAATAAAGTGAAATATGGTTATAACTGAAAATTGCCAAAAAGTCAGATGTGCTCGACTTGCGGTTAGCGGCAGTATAGCGCTTAAATGTGGCTACAACTTTGTATAACAAGACATTGGTGTAAATATGTAATCTAAGGCGTGGGAGGCAAAATGTCGTTCAAATGACATTATGTTAAATGACACGTGACATTTTGGAGTTTTCACTCTCCGGCCTCAGTTGTTATATTTAGAGCAATGTACCCTTGGACAAAAATATAACCCTACTCAAGCGTTATGAGTACATTCAAAATTATGGAAGAAATTTTGCTTCTAAAGAAAGTTATAAACAAATTAGTCAAATGACATGCAGATGACATTTTACAAGCCTGCTTGTAGTACCGGTACTTTGGCTGCCAGGTCGAAGTAACCTAGATGTTAGTCACGCGAAGGAACGACATCAGCAATCTTATACTTTTGAATCAACCACCAAACTGCACCAAGCGGCTTTTTTACTGACTTGTCGGAAATCATTTCACAATAATTCATACATATAGGTATACATTTGTTGTAGGATGTCCTCAGTTATGGAATTAAGAGATATCTGATACGATTTGTGATCAATTCAATCTGCTGATTGAAAGCTGGGCTGAAAAATGGGTAAATTATTGATGGCACTTGGTGTGATTTGGCAGAACCCCGGCCATTTGTCACCCGAAAACAACCTGGACTGGTCCAAAAATCAAACACCAATTCCAATCGGATCAAATATTCGTTGCGTTGTTAACAATTTCAATCTGCTCAAATATAGTTCAGGAGTACGAACCTATCATAAAAATGCCACAATTTTCCATATCACGAAATTTGGTGTGCCGCATGATGGTTTATTTTTTGTGGTGTAGAACCACTGCGTCTATTGAGCTGAACTATTACCCCTGATTATTATTATTAACTAGGAGACGAGCCAGCCTCGGGCTGCAAGTCTCTTAAATAAAGACAAAAAAAATATGTATTATTAACTATTCGCAACTTGTAGGTTGATCACCATTTGTCAAGTAAGGAACCTAAGATCGTGTTTCCCAAGATTGACCTTTGAACATGTACTCAGTAAATCCGTTTACCGATTCCAATCGGATCAGATACGGTCCATGAAGTACAAAACCACCATAGAATGCCATAAATTATGAAATCATAAAATTTGATATGCCGCGACTATTTTGGAACTACTTTGGAACAACTTCGAAACTGTTTTGGAACTAATTCAATACTAGTTTGGAACTATTTTGAAACTACCTTGGAGCTACATTGGAACTATTTCGGAACTACTTCGGAACTATTTTGGAACTGCTTCGGAACTACAGTGAACCCTCCCTTACTCGATGTTGAAGGGACCATCGAATTAGGGAGATATCGAGATAGGGATCACATTTGAACCATTTGTTTGAGAAACTGCATATGTAACATTTTTGGCCAAAATGAGATTTTTATATATTCTGAATCCTCTTCCAAAATTACGTATTCTGGTAAAAAATACGAAAAAAATTTTGTTCATGAATGTATGATTTTTTTTTTCGTTTGAGAAACTACATATGTCCACGCACTTTGATGAACAATTATGGAATACTGCTTACAGTTTCTGCACTGGAAGTGCCCCAGGGTGTTGAGTTTTGCCAATTTGTTCAAAAACAGTTTTTTGTTGTTTTCTCGAAATTGTGTAAAATGGACTTATGCAGTTTCTCAAACAAATGATTCATTTATATTTGTCCGAATGTCGTTTGGCCGAATAGTTGAAATTTGGTTCCTTATTAAGTGAAGTAAGATGTTTAAAGTGAATAGTAAACAGCGAGAACTGACAAGTGAGATAAGATGTTCAAAATGAATATGAAGAAGTGAGTGCTGAGAAATAGAAGTGAGTGTTGGGTAATGAGATGAGTACAGTAACATGTGAGTAGTGGAAAGTGAGAAGTGAAATGTGATAGCTGCGAAATGATAAGTAGGATGTGAGCAGCGAGAAAAACAGAAGCAAGAGATGAGGAGTGAGAGATTATAACTGAGAAGTGAGAAGCGAGGTGTTGAGAAGTGAGAAGTAAACGAAGATAAATAAGACAGAAAGTAGAAGGAAGACAAAAGAATGAAGAAGAAGAAAGAAAGCGGAATCGTCTCTTTTCTTATTTCTCATTCTTTCTTCCTCACTTTTTACTTCTTACTACTTTTTTCTCACAGCTCAATGCTTATTTTTCTTTACTCACTACTCTCTTCTTATTTCTCTCTTTACACATCCCTTTTCTCACTTCTCACCATTAATTTATTACTTGTCACTTCGCACATCTCATTTCTTACTTCGCTTTTAACTTCTAACTTTTCACTTATTACTTTTTACTTCTCACTACTTCTTCTCACTTCTTATTTCTCACTGGCCACTACCCATTTCTCACTTTTCACTTATTCGAATTAAGAGAGATATTGACTTACGCAGATAACGCAGTATGCTAGATTCAAAGAACTTTGAAATTCATCGAGTAAGGGGAAATATCGAGTTACAGAATATCGAGTTAGGGAGAGTTCACTGTATTTTGGACCTACTTCGGAACTAATTTTTTACTATTCTGGAACTTTGGAACTTTTTTTTTCTATTCTTTTCTTTACTTTACTTTCTTGGCCGAGAGATACTGTGATATTCTGCTGTACAGAGTCCACAAAGAATCAATTTTTAGATTTCCATTACTCTTTTTTGTTGTCGTTGCAAGTCTATTTTATCGTAAGTCCATTGTGTCCGTTTGTCCATGTCGTGTATCCAATGATCGTTGCATTGTTCTTTTGCCATTTATCCAGGTTGCATTGGAGGAATGCTTCCGAAAAGAATGATTAAGTTGTCAGTCATCATCAGGCAGCCGTGACTGTAAGGAGCGTACTGCAAAACCTCACCGTATGGGCTGCAGATCCGGCGACTGACGAGGGTTTGGTGGAGGGGCTGAGAATCGAACCCATGACCATCCGCTTATAAGGCGAACGTGTAGCCAACTACGCAACGGGACCCCCCTCCCTCAACTTTGGAATCTTTTTTGAAACTACTTTGGAACTACTTTAGTACTACTTTGGAGCTATTTTGGAACTTCCTTGGAACTACTTCAGAACTACTTCGGAACTACCTCGAAGTTACCTTGGAACTACTTACGAACTACTTTGGAACTTCTTCGGAACTATTTTGGAACTACTTTGGAACTACTTCGGAACTATTTCGGACCTACTTTGTAACTATTTAGGTACTTCTATAGAACTATTTTGTATTAATTTTGGAGCTACTTCAAGCAAGACTATTTTGGAACTACTTCGGAACTCTTCTGAAACTACTTTGGAAATACTTTGGAACTGCATTGGAACTACTTCGGAACTACTTTGAAACTATGATATGGAAATGCTTATTTCATCTTCCTAACTTAGACGTACATGTTCATGATATAAGTAGAGGCGAATGTATAGATTTGATAGTTCCGTTAGGATACGGCAGGCATGAAGAATGTTTTATAGGAGTCGATTTGAAAGCGAGCGTATGAATGGAGAGGGAATAATATCAGTGTGGAAGCTGATATATCTCCACTAGCCTAACGGAACTATCAAATCTACACTTTCACCTCTAAATCTATCATGAACATGTACGTCTAAGTTTAGAAGATGATATTAGCATTCCTATATCATTGTAAATCGTTTACCTTCACGTAGAAGTAATATACACATATCATTGACAGTGTACTTTGAAACTACTTTGGAACTGTTTTGGAACTATTTTGGAACTACTTCAGAACAACTTTTAAACTTTTTTGAAGCTTCCGTAGAACTACTTCGAAACTACATTTAAATTCTTTGGAACTACTTTGGAACTATTTCGGAACTACTCCTTCGAAACTATTTTGGAACTACTTCGGAACTATTTCGGAAGTACTTTGGAACCACTCTGGAACTACTTTTAAACTACTTCGAAGCTACTTTGTAACTATTTTGGAACTTCGTCGCAACTACTTCAGATCTATTTTGAAACTATTTTGAAACTACAGCCCATGATTCGATATTAAGGGGATCATCGACTCTTCGAGATGTGGAAGATAAAATCATTGGAAAGCTGTTTGAAGGGACCATCACAGTAACCCAGAAAATATTTTTTTAATATAGCAAAATTTGCTTCCATAAGTCGATATCGATTCGTAGAACATCGACTCATGGATGTTTGACTGTACTTCGAAACTATTTCAGAACTACTTCGGAACTATTTTAGAACTTCTCTAGAACTACTTCGGAACTACTTTGGAACTACTTCGGAACTACCTCGGAACTACTTTGGAACTACTTCGGAACTACTTCAGAACTACATTGAAACTATTTTGGAACTATTTCGGTACTACTTAGGAATCACTTCGGAACTACTTTGAAACTACTTCGGAACTACTTTGGAACTATTTTGGAACTGCTTTGAATTATATTGGAACTACTGTAGAACTACGTCGGAACTTCTTTGGAACTACTTCAGAAATTTTTTGGAGCTACTTTGGAATTTTTTTTTATTTTGAAAAACATGTTGTTTTTTTGTATTCATTCGATAGAACACCTTTTTCTGAATTACAACATATTTTTTTTACACTCATAAGCCCCCAATTTGATGTTCAAAATCCATTTTAAATGTTTAAAAACCAAATTCCGGTCCAAACGCCAAGTTGGGAGAGCATCCCATCTTCAAAAAGAAAATCATTAAAGTTCTTGGAGTGTCGTTGGCCGAAGCCTTTCATTCCTGCCTCCGTGGAGTCAAATTCAGTTGTAGGACCATAGTAAATCAGGTTTGCATGCTTGAACCAATAACAGGATGCTTCGGTTAAGGATCGGGCAAGCTAACAATGATAGCTGCCTGCTCTACGGCCTGGAACTTATCTGAATCGGCCACCGCAACCTTATGAAATTTTTGTCGCCGACCTGCAACTCATACGTACGAGCCGCTTACGGGTGGTTACCCACTACACCAGTCTCTCCTCAGTGGCGCGAGTTTACTGGCATGGAACGAGTAGCTGATACTCCAGCACCATACATTACAACTATCGAACGGGTGACGACTTGGTGGCTCTCAGAAGGTCGGTGGTGGGCAGGGTGGGCAGCAGGGACCATGTCCAAGGGCTTGACGACCCCTCCCCAGGTGTCTGCGAGTCAGGGAGAACTGCCTAGGGCGTGGTGGGATTTAGCAGTGGGCTCTGCTAAAATCCCTCCCAAAAAACCACAAGTGCCCGTAATCAGACTCTATCAAAGCGACTGTGTGCCGCTTCAAAAGCACAAGCCCAGGGAGTGCTGCTCGGTCATCAGGGTGGATACCAGTAAGACGCCGACTATGGTATACTGGTTGCATGTATTGGTCTTGTATTTGGATATTGAAATATTGTGAACGCGAGGGCTGGTAGTCTGGTTATTCTATTCTCTTAGGAAGGCCAGGTGACACCGACCTTAAACGGCGAATGGGCTAATGCCCAGGCTGTCTTCTGTCCCCTAAAACCGTGGCAGGCCTTGTGGCACGCGGTACAATCCTGTGGCTCAGCTGGTAGCTGAGTGGGAGTAGGCTCAGATGCTCCTTCCTGACTAGCGCTGATCTGGCTCTGAACACGAAAGTGTCAACCCTCGCATGGCCTCCCTGCATGCCGCAAGGTATGTATAGATAACCATGGGATGCGAAGGCGACTACACTAACAGGATTCGACAGCAGCCGCAAGGGGGACCCAACAGAAATGAGTAACCTAGTAAAATCAACAAAATCGACGAAGGAGGGAGGTGAGGCGAATGGCGACAAGGAGAACCCTTTCGCCAGGCGCAGTGGCCTTGATCGGTCACCCCAAAGATCGCCGGGGGAGGCGATGGCGGAGCACGTGGAGGGTCGGAAGAGGTGCCGGTGGATGTTAAGATGGACGGCCCCACTCTGACCAAAGTCATTAACTCGGTGATGACTAACCACGGCGAGGATGGAGTCCAGACGATGGAAGTGATTACGGACGTTTCGGACGTAATCATGTCCTTCCTGGACAACCGAGTAAATTATAGTAAGGACTTGAAACACCGGGGATGAGCCAGCCTCGGGCTGAAAGTCTCCTAAATAAAGACAAAAAAAAAAAAAAAAGACTTGAAACAGGCCGTACTGACCTTCTGCGCTCTAGTCGTGGAGGCGAAGTCGGAGTGAAAGTCCTTGCTGGAAGCCAGTAAGGAGGCGGAGCACAAGATCCGTCTTCTTACTGAGGAAAAGGAATTGGCGGTTAGCCAAGCCAAGAAGGCCTCGAAGGAGGCCGAATCGAAGATTCGGCTCCTTGCAGAAGGGAAGCAGCTGGCGGAGAGCCAGACTGCAGAACTTAAACGGCGTATGGCTAACAGCGGAGCAACTCCTAAGCTAAGTAGGGTCACGCAGGAGGCGGACCTGAAAGTAGCTAATAAAGCCTCGGCACGGACCGTAGAAAAGGTCCGAGTGGAGACCGAGAGGAAAACGGTACCTCCACCTAGGAAGATACCAGAGGAGGAAGATCTACCATGGACAAAGGTAGTGAATCCTAAAAAGGTGAAAAGAAGCCGTCAGCAGGTCGCAAGGAGTGCGACCAAGGGAAAGGATCCAGTCACCGCCAAGAAGGGTAGAGCCCGTGAGAAAAAGGATGCGCCTTCTAGTGGGAGTGGCAAGCGGAAGGATAGAGGTGAAGCCATCATTGTCAAGGCTGACGATAAAAGCTACGCCGAAGTCCTAAAGACTATGAGAGGCACCGAGAAGCTCTCTAGTCTAGGAGGGGATGTCAACTGCATCCGAATAACGCGCAAAGGCGAGATGATTCTCGTCTTGAAGCGGGATGCTACTCGGAAGAGTTCCGAGTATAAAAAGTTGACGGAAGAGGTCCTGAGTGACAGGGTCCAGGATAGAGCCCTGTGCCCAGTCCTGAACATCCAGTGCAAGGGCATGGATGAAATAACCGAAGCCGGAGACCTGGTAGACGCACTGAAGGATCAGTGTAATGTCGAGATCCAGGAATCCGCGATTCGGTTACGCAAAGGCTTTGCGGGAATGCAGGTTGCCTCATTCCAAGTACCTATGTCTGACGCCAAGAAGGTGCTGGATAAGGTAAAACTGAAGGTGGCTTGGTCGGTGTGCTCGCTGAGCACAAGCCAACCCAATCAGACCTGTTACAGGTGCCTTGGCCACAGTCGTAAGTCCTATGACTGTAAGGGACCTGACCGTAGTAAGCTGTGCCGTGTGCCGCGGAGCCGAAAACCACCAGGCTCGCACCTGCCAGGCTGCACCGAGATGCCTGATCTGTCCTACGGGGGCAGACAACAGGCATCTCACCGGTGCGCAGGCCTGTCCGGCCTCTAGAAGGGTCCAGACATGCAAGTAACACAGCTAAACTTGAACCACTGCGAGGCGGCCCAGCTGCTGCTACAACAGTCGGTTATCGAGTGTAAAGCTGATGTTGCCTTGCTGTCTGACCCATACCGCATCCCTGCTGGAAACGGCAGCTGGATTGCGGACAAGTCCGGTATGGTGGGAATCTGGACTTGTGGGCGCTACCCCATCCAGAAGATAATATCTTCTCCTGACGATGAGGGTTTCGTCATAGCAAAGGTAAACGGTGTTTACTTTTGTAGCTGCTACTGTCCTCCTAGATGGAGTATAGAGCAGTACACTAGGGTAGTTGATATTCTTGCGGCGAAACTAACTGGCCTTAAACCAGTAGTTGTAGCAGGTGACTTCAATGCGTGGGCAGTGGACTGGGGTTCCCGGTTTACTAACGCTAGAGGTTATATCCTGCTAAAGTCACTAGCGGTATTGAACGTAGTTCTGCTGAACGAAGGTCAAGTGCCAACGTTCAGAGGACCGAACGGTGATTCATGTATCGACGTCACCTTCTGCAGCGCAGGATGGACTGAAGAACCGGGATGGATGGTCCACGAGGGTCATACTTCTAGCGACCATCAGGATGTACGTTTTATGGTCGAGTATACCCGGAGAACTACGACGAGAAGAGGTGGTGCAACGGATCCCGGATGGCGCACTTCACAGTTCAATCAAGAGCTGTTGGTGGAGGCGCTGCGCTGGGAGAGTAGGACTACAGGACTAAGCGGTAACGACCTGACGGAAGTACTTACACGTGCTTGCGACGTGGCGATGCCAAGGAAGACCCAGCCCCCAGGAAATCGACAACCAGTGTACTGGTGGTCTGACACGATTGCAGATCTTTGTAGAACCTGTCTTAAAGCTAAAAGAAGGTTGCGACGTGGTAGAACAGACGCTGAGCGACTCGATAGACGAGGGGTATTCCGGACAGCGAGCAGAGCCCTGAACTACGAGATTAAATGTAGCAAGCGAGCCTGCTTCGAACAGCTGTGCAGGATGGCGAATGACACCCCGTGGGGTGATGCATACAGGATAGTGATGTCTAGGACCAATAGCACACCTCCTGAAAGATCCCCAGAGCTGTTAGCCAGTATAGTAGAGGGATTGTTTCCGACACATGAACCATCGGACTGACCCGCTACCCCATACGAGTCAGTTGACGTGGTACCGCTAGTGACTAACGAAGAGCTTATCGTAGCAGCAAGAAAACTTAAGCTCAATAAGGCGCCAGGCCCGGATGGTATTCCAAACCTGGCCCTTAAACACGCCATTCTTGCCAATCCAGATATGTTCAGGAGCTGCCTCCAGAGATGCATGGACGAAGGAAACTTCCCAGATCGATGGAAACGGCAGAAATTGGTGCTATTACCGAAGCCTGGCAAGCAGCCGGGGGATCTTTCGGCATACAGACCAATTTGCCTACTCGACACAGCTGGAAAGCTGCTAGAGAGGGTCATTCTGAATAGATTGTCGGCTTATACAGAGTGTGCTGGTGGCTTATCTAGCAACCAGTATGGCTTCCGTAAGGGCCGTTCTACCATCGAAGCAATTCGAGCGGTAACGGATACGGCCAAGATAGCGAAAGGTTTAAACAGAAGAGGTATTAGGTACTGCGCGTTGTATTTGTATTTGTATTTATTGACTACATTCAGCTGACCGTAGAGGTCTTATTGAACTACTTAAAACTAGACATGACACAACAGATGGTAAACAAAACACATAATCATAATTGAGCATGCAGCATGAGCATGATTGACCGCCCACGGTTGCTACTCCGTTATTGCCAGGTCAGCTGTAATTACTCAGAGAACCAACAGATGAAGTTTGGGACTAACATCATCTTCAATGTGTAAGAACTGAAGACCCAAAAATAAGCAATACCAGCGCCGGCCGTGTCCGAATGCAGGTCAATTGAGGAATAGGTAGAAAATTATTGACGTGATACTCGCTTTGATAGAAGCCGACGAGTCATCTGCACTTCCACGAGAAATCACTGGGATGTTGGATATATGGGGTAGGAAGTGTGGCAAGGTTCGTTTTGGTAAACGGTCTGCCGTGTATAGCGTGTAGTTTGAATTAAAACAAACACAACAAACTAAATTTCGACGACCGGCCGATCGCTCTGCTTACTGGAGAATCACGAGTGGACAAGAAACAAATTTACACTTTCTCGGATTAATCATTAATTATATACAAAAATAATGTGAAGATCGCCTTGTAAAAGTAGGAGTTCCATGGAATGCTGAAATACTCAAATGTTTTAGTCATGTAGGGTCAAATAAAAATATGCTTTATACTAGAGTTTATTTATTTTTGTATTTGTTGGATCACGGATCTTCTTCATCCAACCTACGTTTTAATATAATATGATAAAAAATAATAATTTGCATATGATATAATACAAGATTTTATAAGATGCACTAAATCCTCAAAGAAATGGCAAATTCATTACAACTTTGAAGTAAAGTATCCATCTACACGGATGTTGCCAACGTCTTCCGAATGCAGCTTTAATACACCCCCAATTGATATATACATTTTCAGTTGCCAGTATAAACGATGTAATTATGAACAATATAAATAAATTGCATCTATTTGTATTGTATAGATGAAAAAATCAAATTACCGCCGAAACTATTATTTCCTTAGATCAAGATCGGATGCTGTCAATTAAATAACAAAAGGGTTTAAAAATAAATAATAATATAATATAAATATTATATATGAATATTCAAAATAATAATAAAAATATGAAGAATAAGCATGGCTTCTATTTTCTGTTTCGTAAGGACATTCAATCTTGCGGTGTCCTTCTATTGAAAGAGTTATTGATTTAAGATAATATTTATTTTCGTTCTAGTCCGTGCATTCGTTTAATTAATATAATTAATTGAATGAACATAATTATTATGTGTATTAAATTTTTTTATTTGTTGATTGAAAATTAATGTGTATATGTATTGAAAATATAGGACATAATGATGATAAATATAGATACAAGATTAAAATAATGAATGAATAGAAAATATTTTTTGTCGTATCTAAATGATGCCACAACCGCGAAGTCTCATGGCACCCCTTTGTTTTAGGAATTCAAATTCTACGACAGAGCTTGAAATGAAACTATATGGAATCCTTCTTTAGTTCCAAAGATTATAAAATTTACCCCTAATTCCTAGCGTTAAAAACAACAAGATAAAATATAAAATAGGGAACAAATCAGCAAATTAAAAAAAAATGTAAATGTCATGCGCATAATCATTAATAAAATTCCATTTTTCCATAATCGGTTCACATAAATACCTGATTCACATAGATACACTGCCACATATATACACACTAGATACACTAAAATCGCATATCTGTCCCATATGAATAGGAAACCCAGCAAAGATGGGACAGATATGCGATCCACGGCAATACAACACATGTGGACTCCGCGTACACCCCTCTCAATCAAACTTTTATTCAAACCAATCGTAATCCGATGTCTAATACTCAATTATATTAAAGGATTTTCTGTTTATGTTAACAAATAAGCATTGAAATCAAATCTTGTCAATCCTTTAAAATATAAAGATATTAAATAAGATGGATCTCACCGGAGTTTCCATGAATCTTCAACGGCATGAGCACAATCGTCACAATCGCGAACCGGGCACAAAATGGCGAACTTGTTTTACGCTATTCACCGTAAATTTTATATATTATCATATGTTTTTATATATTATCATATGTCAATGTTTATTCACTCTTTTCTTAAAACCTTAATCATTACACTTCCACTCAGATTTTTTTACATTTGGGTGATTAGCTACAAGCGGCAGAAAAAACGTCAGATTTTTTTCTCGCGTCCTTTTTATTTCATCGGTAAACAAAACACATAATCATAATTGCACATTTAAGGAAGATTTCATTCTAAAGCAAGCTAATTACAAAATAAATAGGTACAAACATTATTCCTCTTAATTTCAACAAAACGCAATTTAAATTCGACAAACAACCGTGAACTATGAACTAACAAACAATCAATTTATACATCATTAAGGTTTCCACGTTGCATTCAAGTCACATATGAATTCCCTAAATTTTATTTCGTTTGGCCAAATCGAGTCTTTTAATGCTAGCGGTTTTAATTTTACGTCTAATTCAATTTTGAATGAAATGTACTCCATTTTTTCAATATCCTTCCATTTCGGTATTAGCATTTTAATTTTATCACTTGCCAATAGTGGAATTCCTAGCGAGCCTGATACCAATACTCTCACATCATTTTCGGTCGCACTTCTGTCGATGATCGATAGAAAAAGTGAGAATTCCTCACTTCTTTTGTCAACTTGATGCGATCGGCTACTATCAATTTCATCGGAGTCACGGAGATTCGATATTGCTTTTTGCATTGAAACTTTTCGTTTCGTCACTGAAACCATTGACACTTGTCTTCAGCGACTGCTTCCGCGATAGAGCATTTGCACATTTTATTCACTCATACATCTATATTGCTGTCAAAATGTGCATTTGACAATTAAATTTCCAGCTAAAAGCTCTATTTTTTGACACCGATGCACTCACACAACCAATCGACATCAGTTGTCAAAATATCAGGAGTACCAACTTGACCACTATCTTCTTGTCGCCGAGTCTGGCGCTGAGTGCTCGGCGCGGAAACCCAAAGGTGGGAATAAAATTTTGGGGCTTATGCGCAATAAATTAACAGGCGTGGAATGTAGATACGGAGCAAGCGGTTCGGGTTGTTTAACGACGCTTGCAAGTGTTTTCACAATGCTCGCAACGGATCGCTTCAAATCGTCTATCTCGTCCTCCATTGATCGCGACGGTTCGGTGCTGTTGGCTTCAGTAATTTGCATCCTATCTCGTTCCTTGCAAAATACATCCATGCATAAGTCGCACATCCAGATGATATTGCGGGATAACACACACAGAGCAGCTTCAGTAACTCCAACACAGCTTGCGTGAAACACTTTGGCACACTTTCCTTCACAAACCGTGCGTTCGTCGTTATTGTTGATGACCAGTTTGCATTTATCACAATGGTTTGGCATTATAATTAAACGAATTACCAAAGAGGCTGAGCTACCGCGATCGATTTTTATGCACCGTTGGGGAATGCTACAAATCGCTTTCGAGTGTACACCCGTTTTACACTTTTAGAACAGCTATATCACGTACAAATCAGCAGAAACGGAGCGGTTAACAGCAAGGCGAACTCGACGAACAGCAACGACGTAATCATACACTCGATGTAAAAAACGCGTTCAACAATGCTAGCTGGGCAGCAATTGCTGACTCCCTGCACCGTTTGAGAGTTCCGGATTACCTGTGCAGGATACTGAAAAGCTATTTTCAGAATAGGGTGCTGTTATACGACACTGGTGCTGGTCAAAAGTCGATCGTAGTGTCCGCGGGTGTTCCACAGGGATCGATCCTCGGACCGATTCTGTGGAATATTATGTACGATGGAGTATTACGCCTAAGTCTCCCGGCCGGAGTGAAGATAGAAGGCTTCGCGGATGACGTAATGCTAGAAGTAGCAGGTGACACTCTCGACGAAGTTAGATTGAAGGCTTCATACGCGATTTGCAGAGTGGAGGAATGGCTCAACTCGAGACGGTTATTCCTTGCACACCACAAGACGGAAGTCGTGGTAGTGCATAACCGTCATGGGTTGCAACAGGCTAGGATAACAGTAGGGACCTGCATAGTTAACTCCGTGAGGTCTCTCAAGCATCTGGGCGTGATGATCGTGATAAGCTCAATTTTACGAGCCACATCGATTATGCATGTCAGCGGGCTTCATTGGCGATAAAATCTTTATCACGAATGATGTCCAACAGATCGGCGGTGCATAGTCAAGTGCGTAGGCTGATAGCTGGCGTAGCATTGTCTATCATCCGTTATGGCGTGTCGCAAGCGCATATCGCACCATATCATATGAGGCGGTGTGCGTTATAGCTGGAATGATGCCGATCGACACACTCCTAGAGGAGGATGTGGAGTGCTACAACGAAAGGGACTCGGTGCAAGTGCGACGTGTCAAGAGAGCAGCCTCGTTGCTTAAATGGCAAAGAGCATGGGACACCGCAGTCAAAGGTCGTTGGACCCACAGACTGATTCCAGATGTGTCCAACTGGGTTGATAGGAAGCATGGTCAAGTCAATTTCCACCTAACACAGGTGTTGTCTGAACATGGCTGCTTTAAGAAATTCCTACACAGGTTTGGCTTCGCAGATTCTGCGGAGTGTCCTGAATGTGTAGGTGAGGTAGAATCGGCAGAGCATGTGATGTTTGCATGCCCGCGATTCGAGGTAGAACGCAATGCCATGCTGCTTATTAGTGGTATGGATACAACCCCGGACAACCTCGTCGAGATGATGTGCCGGGAGGAAGCTATATGGAATGCGGTGAACACAGCATCTCAACAGATTATGTCGAAACTGCAGCGGTGGTGGCGTCTTGAACAGAACCAACGAGTGCAGTAGGGGCACCTGTGATGCAGTGAACACGTTGCTCACCCCGACAACCAACATGTCGCGGGTGGGCTGCGGGGACCTCAGTATGTAGATATAGAGGTCATTGCGGTTCACGCGCGGTGGTTGTTGTCGGGGTGCTCGTCTCCAACGTGAGATTATGATACGGACCGTTAGGTTACTATCATAGCTTGCGATCGACGGGTGGTGAGGTAGCCACCCTTGAAGTCGATGTTGTGTGTATTGACGTCAAGTGCGTTAGCACAGGCGTGAGCGTTCTCAATAGTCCCCCCCCTGATGTATTGCTTAATTGCGGGCCGGGGGTACGGACTGGCGAAAGGGTTTTGGTTTTAGTGGGTCGGGTAAGAGTTACATGACATACCCATCCCCACACTACCTGAGTACCTCCTCAGGTGTCTGGTTGCAGATTTCCATTTACCCTTGCTCAAGAAAAAAAATATAGTACGAACTCGTCTTATGACAAGTGAAAATATTCCACTAAAAGTTCAAAATAATTTTGTTAGCCCAACGAGGTGA